>NW_024962250.1:41856110-42065138 GCF_019238085.1 Lagopus leucura | reverse complement strand
CCTCTTCCTCTTCCTCTTCCTCTTCCTCTTCCTCTTCCTCTTCCTCTCCCCTTTCCTTTCTCCTTCCCTTCTCCCCCCTCCCCCTTCACTTTCCCTTTTCCCTATCCGTTTCCCCTTCCCCTTCCCTTTCCCTTCATCTCTCCTCTCTGCTCTCCCCCTTCCCCTTTCCTTTCTTTTCCTTCTTCTGGATGATGATTAAAGGAATAACCTTATTCTCAGGAGATAAAAACCATTTCACTCTCTGGTCTCATTCTGCAGATGATTGCTGAATTCAGTGGATATGAGGAATGGTTCAGCATCATTGACTCTATAAGAATTTGGTCAGTGACTCGTGTATCAATGCAGATTTCTTTTGTATGCAACACATACATATGGTTTCATTCCAAAAATTACAAATAATAGCCTTCGTCTGTCTAAGTCAGTCTACACAGTCCAGTGCATCTGTATAAATCCTGCCCCAGATAATCTCTGCCGTAGCAAAGAATCAATGCTTTCCAAATGGACTCAGTCCCCAAGTTTCACAGAGCTTTTTTCCAGGCTGCATCTATCAGTACTGCCAGGTAGCACTGCTCCTTTCTTTCCTATTCCTTCCATTGCAAAAATCTCGTCATATATTCTGCCAGACCTTTTCATTTTCCTTCCGTTCTATGGGATTTCTCACTGCTTTACAACAGTTACTCTGCACTGTTCATCTCCCACGGAGGAAAGCTTTAAATGCAGGTCCCGGTGATAGGTAGGTTACATTGTTAAAACAAACAAAGCCTTACAAAGATCGCCATAAACTCTTTTAGGGTTTGACCAGGAAAAAGAACAACAGGGTTGAAAACCTGAATTTTCTGTTGTGACTTAAAGGCTCTGTCCACTCATTCCCCATAAAATGAAAGTACTTGGTAGGCACTGCAAAGGCCCATCCTTCCCAACCTCGGGGCAGGCTGGAAGAACTGACACTCCAAACAAAGCCCATCCAGCCTTATCTTCAATTCCTCCTGAGAAAATGCAAAACAATTACTGCTGCTCCTCTGAGCATATTGTCTTGTACCAAGAGGTAATTTTGGCAGTTCCTCCCTGCAATCATGTGGAAATTTTTCTTTTAAAGAACTCTAGCCAGGGTGGTTACTCTTCTGAATAGTAATCCTACAGCAGAGAAGCTATTTGCAAGCAAATGCTATAGAAAATGTATTCTGCAGGTGATGAATGGGAAACGTAGAGCCTTGTGTCAGGGCCCACGGAGAGATCACAGTTACATTTCTTTCCTCCTGCTTTGGGATGGATCACGGTGTATCTTCTCTTCCTTGAGTTTGTCATGTTCCTCAGCCTCTGAGATTAAGCCTGCCAGGTTTGTAATGAAAAGCAAAAACAAGGGGCAAAATGAAAAAGTTACTTTCAAGCGTGCTGCCTCGAATTAGAAATCAGTCTGAAGATGGCCTTGTCCAGCAGTGCCTTCCAGGTCCTGCTGGCTCGCACAGACTGCAGAGACTCTCTGGCCATCCCATCATTTATACTGCAAAAAAATGAGCCAAAAATGAAGGAATATTTGGAAAACTAAAGAGGCATCAAGGTGATGTGTTCATAGAATCATAGAATCACAAAATCCTAGAACAGCCTGGGTTGCACAGGAGCACAGTGCTCATCCAGCTCCAACCCCCTGCTGTGTGCAGGTCGCCAACCAGCAGCCCAGGCTGCCCAGAGCCACATCCAGCCTGGCCTTGAATGCCTGCAGGGATGGGGCATCCACAGCCTCCTTGGGCAATAGACATCTCCAGGCCACCAGCACCTGAAGTGTTAACTATATGGTTCCACCCTCCCCACTCACCCAGGGAAACTCATTTGTGCCCCTCTTGGTCTCTGCTCACAGGATACCAACAGATGGTGTTGAGAAATTAGGACCTCCCCACTGCCACCAGCAGCACTACAGCAGTCCTTGCTCAGGTTTCACAGGTTGGAGATGGGACTGTGATAAAACAAACTGCGTAATACCATCAAATCAGCAGCCACAAAATGTGTTGTTATGGTCAGATCTGAGATGATGAGCAGCAGCACCTATCTTTAAATGGGATGCTAAACTGAAAGAGACAAGCAGACGCCTCAGAGAAGCAGTGGGATGGTAGAGACGAAGCTGTGCTGGGAGACGAATGCCTTAATGTGAGCTGCATGCAAGCAGCACCTGGGGAGATGGTCCTCTGTCTCTGGAGCTTTGAACACACTCCAGCACTCCCCAGGCACCATATGTGCAGGGGTCAGCCAGCAAACCAGCACACCATGGAGCCTTGATCAGTGCCAGCGCAGCACCCAGCAGCTCCCAGCCCAAAGGTGCTGGTCGTGCTGCTGGCCCTGCTCTGTGCACAGCGCTATGCTCGGTGCTGAGACACGGCGTGGGAGGCAGCAGCAGTGCTGAGCTGCCCTACAGCCCTCGTCCATCTGACACTGGCTCCTTCTGAGGGCTTTGCTCTCAAAGAGATGTGGCAGCTCTGCTTCCCACCCCTTCATTACTGGAGGCCCTGAAATCGAACAAACATGGGATAAAAGTCTCTTCTTGGCTGGCAGTGCTTGGATCACCTTTACCAGCCGCCTGTGAGCCTGCGCTGCTCAACTCTGTCTGCATCAGAGCTCCTGCCTAATGAAGAACTTGGCAGCAGCCGTCTCAGTAGGGGTTTTCCTCGTGTTTCTTTTCCCACGAGATGGGAGCGTGGGATGGGCTTTTCTGCGCTGGCATGCCAAAAGCAGTGGGGAAGGCTGCTCACAGGGTGCTGACAGACCCAGCCTTGTGACAAGGCTGCCCCACGCCAGCCCTGTGTAAAGCTGGGGCAGCAGTTTGCTATGGCTGCTCCTCGAGGTAAAGTGCAGACAGAAATAGGGCTTGGTTTGCAGCCTGCGCTGGGAAAATCAATCATGAGCTTCAGCTGCAGCACACAAATGTAACAGTTCTGTGTGCATGGCTTTGTATCAAGCACTTCATTTATTTTTTGGCTTGAATGATTCTGATATTTTGGAACTTCAATTAACTTGTTTCTATACCTCTGAATATTTAGGCTTTCAAATTAGCCATAATATAAGGGGAAAAATGTTTAATTACAGAAACAAATATAACAAGGGAAAGAAAAGAGCAGTAGCAGACCAGCCCCCTCCCAGCAATTGGAAAGTGTGCTTTATTGATGCACACTGCAGTGTGTCTGTGGGTGCTGACTGGTACAACACTGTGTGCTAGGACCCCTGTGCCTGTCAGGGTGCACTCACACCAATTCCAGCACAGAAAGCCAATTCCTACTCTGGATCAGAAGCAGAAGAATTTGGTCATAAACTGATAGATTCTGAGGTAAAAGGCACCTCAATCTTCTTTATTCTGACAGTGTTCTCCTGGCTGCATGTCACTGACACCTTTACTCCTCCTGCTGCAGCACAGGTCTCACAGGGATGTCACACTCGTTCTGGGTCCAAAGGCGTCCATACAGAAAAGCCACAGCCCAACCCCTGTGGCAGAGCACTCCTCTGCAGGCTGCACTTGTTGGCTTTCCCACTGCATCACAAGTTCCTCTCTGCCTTTCCCTGCCAGAACTCTCACGGACAAGATCCTCTTCCCACAGAGGTCCCAGTGGAATACACTGAAGCCATTTCAGCCTTCTTAATAAATTACAATGAATTTCTGGATGTGCTCATTTGAGACACGTTCTCCAGGCACTCACATGGCCATGCAACGTGTTTCTTCCCTTACAATCGGGTGGACATGGAAAGCCCTTGGGGTTGGTCCCAGCAGTCCCAGATGCGAAGTGGCAGAAGGAGGGCAAGAGCTCCCCTGCTGTTAATGATATCCAAGCAATGACCACGTCTCCCATAGCACCAAACCCACAACTGCTTCCTATCCCCAAATCAAGACACAGCCACCCATCTCCTTGCTGAGCCCCAGGCAGGTGTTTGCATTTGCTTCAGTACAATTTTCCAGATAGTAGCATTTTTCCAAACAGTCTCAGGTTACTGCACGACCCCTATTGCTCTGACCAACTCCTGCTCAGTGTTACCTCAGTGCTAGCTACCAGAGCTTTGCTAGATTTTTTATTCATTTTAATCAACAGCAATATCCTTCAAAATGATTGAGTCAAATGCTGGAGAGGCCCTACAGAGTCTCAGTGCAAACATTTCTGCACATAGATGATTTCTAGCATGCAGTTATTCCCTTTCATTGCTCTTAATTCATTTAACTCCTGCTTTCGTAACTTCTTACCCAGTACACTGGAGGATTTTCTGTTGAAGCTGAGGCTTTAGGAAAGTCTTTGTGCATTACACAGGTCACTGGAGTTCTTCAGGTTTGCAAAGTCCATAATATCTGCACCCATGATACTCTTCTCTTGCACAAGGACTGGTTAAGAGCTGAGTAAAGACTTCAGGACTCGATTCTGATCTGAGTACCGATTTGCTTAACATCCTCTACATGGAATGCAAACCAACAGCAATTTAAACTTCAGGAGTTTATTATTCGGGAATTGTATCAACTCTCTTCTTTCTTTTTCTTTTTCATAAAAATCACAGAACGGCCCGGGTTGGAAGGGAGCTCAAGGATCACGAAGCTCCAACCCCCTGTGCCATGCAGGGCCACCAACCTCCACATTTCACAGCAGCCCAGGCTGCCCAGGGCCCCATCCAACCTGGCCTTGAACACCTCCAGGGATGGACGGGGCATCACAGCCTCTCTGGGCAGCTGTTCCAGCACCTCACCACTCTCACAGCACACAACTTCCCCCTGACATCCAATCTCAATCTGCCCTCCCTCAACTTCAAACCATTTCCCCTTGTCCTGCTGTTATCTCCCCTTTCCAAGAGTTGACTCCCTTTAAATCACTTTATCAGCAGCTGGCCAGCTTGGTGTGTGTGTGAGTGACCCCAGTGACATGGACACATCAGCAGCTAATTATTGACAAGCATAGACTATTGTCACGGATTTGACCAGATCAATCTATGTCCGTGACAGGGGCGACAGGCCTCTGCCCTCCCCCCCACCCCAGTCCCACAAAAAATGGGAAGGAAGGAAGGGAGGAAAAGAGCAGCGGCAACAATCTATGGAGGAAAACTTATTTTACTATAATATCGGAATACAAGATAACACAATAGATACAATTTAATTGAAATTGAGATGAATAAATCAGACAAGGTGAGAGAGGGAGAGTTCCCGGGACCGAGTCAAACCTGAAAAGCTTGGAACGGCTAGGAAAGCACCCTCCAGCACCCACTGCCAGGCAGCAAGAGAGCGCCCCCCCACCCGGAAGGGCCAGATCCCGTGACTGCTGTAATGTACAGGGATAGGTAGCTGGGATTGGGCAGTGACACTTTAATGCCCCGTACACTACATGATGTTTTGATGTGGAATACTGAAACCCAAAAACAAAAAACAAACAAACAAAAAACATAGAACCATGACAACTATTGTAGTGATACACATTACTAAAAAGACAAGAGAGCAAAAGACATGAGCTGAAGGGAAGTGAAAGGAATGTGTGTGATCAAACACAGAAGCAGAAACATTAATTATCAGAAGTTGTTATGCCTCTTATTCCTGTTCTGTAATTCAGGGTCTGAGGTTGTGGGTTTTGATCATTCTGAAGAACTGAAATTTCTGATCAAACCACTGTGGAGACTGAAATGGTGCTTGCTTCACACACGTACCTGCAGGGAGGAGAATTATTTTAAATGAGGAAATTTGCTAAAAATCCCTTTTTCACATAGAACTGTTATGTCCACGTCCTCACATGCCTTTCTTTTGTTCCAGTTAAGATAGCCCCAATTTCAGCTGAAAGTGTAATGATGCTCCTTCATGCATGTGTACTCCAAAAGCAGATTACAGCATATTATAGAAATGGCATATTCTAAGACATGTTTTTTCAGTCACATAAATGAGAGATAAATATTTATAAGTTTTACAGGCAGCAGAATTAGGGCTCATTGCAGTATCTTTTTGATTGATGAACAATTAAACCACAGGGTGGTTTAATCCTACTTACTCTCATAACACAGCTCCGGGGTGCTGACTTTCCCTTTGCCTGCAGTGGGACTTTGCAGCTCGTCTCTCATGTAAGTGCAGGTCCTGCCCTGCAATCTCAAGCTGTGCATTAGTGGCAATGAGGGGCCACAGACACACATTGTGCAGAGCCCCACATTTCTAGCACCTTTGAGTGCCCTGTCTCTGCCCTGTCCCAGCTGTATCCCCATGAACTGGCAACAGGGACACTGTTCTTGGCGTTCCTTTAGTCTTGCAAGTTGTAACACCAGAGCTATAAGGCACCATAAAGTCACAGAACCATGGAATCACAGAATGGTTGGCTCAGAAGTGACCTTAAAGCCCAACCAGCTCCAACCCCCCTGCAGTGGGCTGTGTGCAGGGTCCCATCCATGGCTTTGGCCATTTCCAGCAATGGGGCATCCAGAAAAAAGCTTTCAGAGTGGACAAAGTCCAATTCAACATGGAAAGATGGCATTTTGTACTCTTTAAATTACCCTATAATTACTGAAGCCGAGTAATTATCATTGTCACCTTTATGACTTTAAAATTCCACTTATGCAAAAAGAAACAAACAAACAAAAATAACACAAAATCCTAAATCATGTTGTTATAAATTGTTAGAATTAGTTTTGAAATTCTCAAAACTGAGCAAAAACTTGCTGCTTGGTGCTGGGTTTTGCTTGTTCTGCCCCTCCACCCACACTGCTCTCTGTTTCACGCGTCCATGGGACACAATCATAGAATCCTTAGAGTTGGAAGAGACCTTTAGAGGTCGTATAGTCCAACTCCCACCAGTGCAGAGCACAGGGGCAGATCCCCTCCCTCACCCTGCTTTGGATGCAGCCCAGGGTACAGTGGGTTTACTGTGCTGTGAGGGCACAGTGCTGGTTCATGTCCAGCTGCCATCCACCAGCACCCCCAGGGCTTTGTCAGCAGGGCTTCCACCCCCCACCCTGTATTGGCAGCGTATGTTGCCTCAGCCCAGGTGCAAGAGCTCGCACTTGGATCTGTTGAACCTCATGAGCTTCACCTGCACCTGCTCAGCCAGTCCAGGTCCCTCTGGATGGCATCCCATCGCTGTGGTGCACTGACCACACTGCATTGCTAGGTATCATCAGTGAACTTGCTGAGGGTGCACTCCACCCCGCTGTTGATGTCACTGATGAAGACATTAAAGAGCATTGGTCGCAGCACCGACCTGTGGGACACCACTGATCTCCACCCAGACACTGAGCCACTGACCACCCCTGTGTCTGTGTATGGGTATGCCAGCAGTTTGCCCAAGCAACAAAAGTCTTCTCCAGTCGCTCACATTTGTTCTCACAGATTCCAACCAAAGCGCTTTGGCTGAAGTGCATACAGAGTTACCACTGCTCTAACCTAATAGCACACAAAGCGTGTCCTGACCACAAGCAGAAGACATCTTCCATGTGGGATCACAGCCCTGGGAGCAGCAGCATCGAGTGCTTCTGGACAGCCCATGCAGGATTTATCACCTGCAAGCTGTGACCCCACACTGCTCCACTCTGTGCCACCAGCAGGCAGTGAAGTCCTGCACCCATTCACCAGCACAACAGAGAAAGCAACGTGAGCTGTCAGAAATCCCATTTCTAAGGACCAGAGAGCTCAGAACCAACACTGCTTCTGTGTCTTCAGCACTGTGGTACGTTCAGCTATTGCTCAACAATCACTGCCATTTAATGTTTGTGATTCTGCGTTAGTGAGGAGCTTGCAAAGCACAGCCAGCCATGCTCACATTCCCTCTGGCTCCTCAGTGAGCTCTGAAAAACAAGGTGATGGAAAGCAGCAGAAGAGGACTTTTGGAGGCAGGCTTTTTCAACTGCACTCAGCTTTAAGGCTTATGTAGGGAACTGCAGCAGCACTACAGCTACGGTGCAACGCCCAAACATTCTCTTTTGTTTCAAGTCTTCCCATCACTTCCACTTTCCTTACAAAATACAAAAGGCAGACTTTGGCTTCCCAGCTTCTCCCCATGATGCTTCATCCATGCATTTCATCCACCAATTAAATTCATAGAAACCCAGGAAAACTTTAAAAATGGAAACGTGAAAAAATATTGTTCCAATAACTTCCTTCCAAATGCACTTACCTAAGAAGAGCCCTGTAAGCCCTGCCTTCACTCTGATCTCCCCATTTGAAGATGTAATTATCCCAGTGCTTCTGAGTATCACCAAAAGAAAACATTTTTTTGGATCTTTAATTGGGCTGGGAGCTCATTGTGTCATTGAACAGACGAAAGTAAAGTCCAGACGCCCTAACCGCATTGTTACTTTTATTATGGAAGGCAAACCAAGTGACAGCAAGGCAGCCCCAAAGCCCCGGGCTGGGAGTGCATCTCCTGGGATGAGGGATGGAGCAGCTCCTGCTGCACAGCTGCACTGCTTTAGTGGAAACAAAAACCACTGCCTGGTGGCAAGATGCACTGACAGTGGCAGTGCATGCTTTCTGGGAGCATCATGTGATATCATTCATCTGCAGCTCTGCTGTTTGCTACCAAGCAGGACGTCCTCCCTTGTCTAGAGGTGCAGGCAGCGGCTGTGCACAGAGCTGAGGCAGCCTGGTGTGCTGTTAGGGGATGCAGGACTGCTGCAAACCCCCCTCTGCTCTCTGCCCTCCTCTGGATCTGCTCCAGCAGCCCCACATCTCTCTGTGCTGGGCCCCAGGCCTGGGTGCAGCACTGCAGGTGGGGCAGAGCTGAGGGCAGAGCACAGGAGGACAGCCCCCCTCCCTGCCCATTGCAGCCCCTCTGTTGGTGCAGCCCAAGACACCCTTGGCCTTCCAGCAATGGTCTGTGGGAGACCTGCTGGATGTGAGAGCTCTGCCAGCATTGACTTCTCCATCTCCTGGAGAAACCCACCCACCCCTTGACTTCTCTGCCATTGGTGTCAGCAATATTTTCCCTGCTCTGAGATCTGTAAGGGAGGTGGGAACCCCCTGCCTCAGCACCGTGCCTGGATGTGTGTGCAGATTTGCCTCGTCAGCTCATTAGCCCTGATAACCCTTTGGACTTCTTACCCTCTGCTCAGCTGCTGCCCAAAGACAATTAGAAGAATGAAAACAATTATCTGTGACCCAAGTACTGTTAATATAAGAAGAAACAGTTTAAGTTACAGAAAAGCTAGAATCGTAGTTGTAATTAATTTGAATAATATAATCAATAATGGTTAACTCTAGTTTGTGATCATTAACTACAGTAAAATAATCTAAGGACTTTCCTTTTTGGAGAAGGTTACCTTACTTTGTTGATAAATGAATCGGCCCTGAGATAGCATGCCTAAAATTCGAGTCAGCACCAGACAGTTTCTTAACTAAGAAAGCACAAAAATACAAAATCAATGCAGCAGTCTTTAAGCAATTAAATGCAATCACAGTGATTGGCCTCAGGATGGAAAGGCTGTGGAGCAGCCTCAGCCTGTGCTGGGCAGGGAGCCTGATGGACACACAAGCCCTGTGGGGCAGGAAGTGTGCTGGAAGGGCAGGCAGAGCAAGCATCTCGGGGAGCCTGCATTGAAGCCCTCACACTGCTCAGCTGAACACCATTCCGAGGGAAAAGTTACCACTTTGTGAACTTGCTGCCCACAGGAGACTGAAATAACGAGTGGTGTTTACTTCTATCCAGGGCATGAACTATGGGAGTCCTCAAATGTCTTTTTTTTATATATTTTTTTGCCTTTCTTTTTATAAAAATGAGGGTTTTGAAGCTTCCGACGGGTCTCTCGTGCTCATCCTTGCAAACATTACAAAAGGGACAGCCCTGGAGCTCCGGTGGTCAAGGGAGGAGTTGGACAGATGGGTGATTTGTGCTGCTTTTAATGCATTTCTAATTTGTCACTGCAACTTTTTTAGCAATATATTTTAAAGAGGAAAACACTCCCAGCGACCAAGCCATATATTTAAATTGAACAACAGGCATTTGGAAGGAAGCTAACAGCACTTTTAAACTCTGAAAGCAAAAAAAAAAAAAAAAAAAAAATCACCATCTCCTATTCATCTAAATGTCACTTCCTGAACAGTTATAAACATAGATTGCTCAAACTTGGCAGTTTGCTGCTGACAGCAATGAAACAGCGTGCAAGGGCAGGAGCAACTAACAGAGCGGGGAGCAGCGACTGCAGCTCTGCATGCATGCAGCCGAGCAGGCTGGTCCCTGCAGCAGCCCCAGTGCAGTCAGGGCAGCCTTGGGGTCCCTCTGGCTGTGCCAACCCACATAAGGATAGGGCAAGCAGTACAAGCTCCAGCAGAGTAGAACCCAGCTGCCTGCCTGTGATGCTGCAGTGCTGGGCAGCTGGCCCCTGTTAGAGGAACACGTCCTCCTAGGTGAAAGTGAGCAGTTTCCCTTAGTTTTGTTTAGAAACATTTAAAGTTGTCAAATAGCTTAGTAGGAAACCACCCCAGTCAGATCTCTACGGCAGATGTGAGTATGGCTCCTTAGCCACTCTGTTCAGAGCAGTTCTGTACCCTGAAAAGAGGGAGGATGGCTGGAAAGCAGCCCAAGGAGGAATGGTTTTAAAGTGAGACAGGGGAGGTTTGGGTTGGATATGAGGAGGAAGTTTTGGAGCCAGAGGGTGGTGAGGCACTGGCACAGGTTGACCAAGGAGGCTGTGGATGCCCCATCCCTGCAGGCATTCAAGGCCAGGCTGGATGTGGCTCTGGGCAGCCTGGGCTGCTGGTTGGCGACCTGCACACAGCAGGGGTTGGAGCTGGATGAGCACTGTGCTCCTGTGCAACCCAGGCCATGCGGTGATGCTGCGATATGGTGAGCACAGTCCCACTAACATCCTCCAAGAGAACTGTCAGTGGTGGGTGTCCTATCTTACATTATTGCTCTCGATGACAAGCAACGCTGTGGGCACCCATGGGGCAGAGATGCATGGCAGCCCTTCCCATCCAGCCCCTGCCATCACTTCTCACAGCTCTTAACACATTACCACCATTAAGGCACACTGGAAGCCTATCCAGTGGCATCCAAATTAGGCACCAACCCCGGCGCCTGCAGAAGGATTTCCCCTTTCTCAGCTAAACGCTCCAAGCAGCAGCAATACGGTGAAGGTGCTTTAATCCTTCAGCAGCCGCGACCCCCCAGCCTGCCCTCAAAGCTCTCCGCACGGCTCCGCTCCATTGAAGCGCTGCTCATTAGCGGCTTCCCTGTAAATAACCCAGAGCTCCATTCCCAGGGCTCACCTGGTGTGCTCTTGATCTACTGCTGCACGCAGGAGGCTGAACGAGCCACGTCGCAGCACTTTGCTCCACTGCTTTTGTAGGTCCCGAGAAGTTGGTAACTTTTAAATCAAACACGTGGAGGAGCTGCAGAGAGGAATTAACGCCGCGTCCTCAGCAGGGCCGGCAGACGGCAGCCCGAGTGCTACGCACTGCTGAAGGGAGAACGGGAGGAAACTGAAAACGGTGCCTTTTTTCTGCATTTTGTTGCTTAGAGACCACTGTAGATGAGTTTTGTTGACTGTTGTGTTTGGTTTTTATTTTTTTTTCCCCACCACTTCTTCCAGTGAGGGAGCAGGAGTGTGAGGAAGGGGATCCCTGTGCCCAAATCCCACAGCCAGCGAGGTTAACATCAAAAATTAAAGGGTTTCCATTAGCATGAATAGATGATGGAAAAAGATCAAGAAGTCGAGAGTTTTAAAACCATTACGTGTTCAGTTTTCTTATTCTGCTACCATAAGCAGAGCATCTTTTATTTTTTTTTTTTTTTAGCTCATTTAAAAAAATAAAACTTTCAGCATGTTTTGACCTTAAGCCCCTGTAAAACTTACAGGAAAACAAAGAATGTGCCTTTAGTAACAGCAGCATTGCTTACTCTGACCTATGTGTGCTGCAGCTGCTTCTGTCCTGGCCTAAGGTTCCCTATAGGAACTGGAAACCAACATGAATAACCATTGCTCACATACCTTCAGTTCGCATCTACCCCTCATCCATCTTCATGCTACTAATTTTCAGGGGTTAGTTCTGGTTATTTCCTAATTGATAGGAGTGGAGATGGAAGTGAAAACAGCCAGGTTGGCAGCTCCTGTTGTGTCCAGCCCCTCTTGGAGGCACAGCAGGGCTTCAAAGCTCCATGAAGGAGGAAGCACTGATTGCATTGTACCTCGATCCGGAGGAAATCAAACCACCTCTTTACACAAATAAAAGCTTCTCAGCATCATTAGACGGGTAAGTACGATATCCATTTCATGTGTGGGCAAAGCATACAGGAACTTTCCAATGCCGCAGAAATGGAAAGAAAAAACCTCCCAAATCACCCAAACAGCAGCTCGATAATTACAGCTTATTTTCCAGACTGCAACTTCCAGCAGCAGTTGAAGGTGAGCAGTGCAAGATGCTCAATGGACCAAGTGACACCTGGGAGTGCCCTCTGCCCACAGCCAACTGTATGCAGCTGCACACAGCACCCCGTGTGCCCTTGGTGCTCTGCTCCAACCTGCAGGAATCTGAATACAAACAGAAAAATGGACAGTTGTTGTCCAGCTGTAACCCCGTGGCCATTAAAATATGTATAACGAATGGAAAGCAATGCAGGAAGCTTTCTGGGCAGCATGGCTAAGTGAGCCTCAGGAGGGAAGGACCACGTCTCTGGGAGAGTCTGGGCTGTGGTTCCAAATTGAGGAGCACATTCTGGCAGACCCTGACATGCTGAGCTATTAAGGAAGGCTGCTCGAGATTGCTCTGCGGCTCTCTGCAGAACCTCATCAGTGACAGCACACATTCACATCATCTAAAACCTCCAGCAAGTCATGTACAGATGTGAGAATGCTGTGGAAATATTCTCAATTTGCAGTAGGATCGATGCTGGTATGATATGCTGAGGACACATCTACCCAGCAAACGAAGGTATCCTTTTGCAGAACTAAATACAGGGCTTCTTTTAATTATCATCATTAGCAGATGCCCAAATCTAGAGATATGTTAAATCAGCACTGCTTTGGGGTGGGGTGGGGGCAGCCCAGGCAGCACACCCCAACCTGTGGGTCACCACTCTGCACCTTGCTGCAGGCACAGTCCTGCCCAGCTTCAGCCCTTCGTGCTTACCCTGCTCTTTGGGAGGACACTATGGAACAATCCAGCACTGCTCCCACGACCATCAGACATTTCCCTGCTGTAACACTGCTTCCAACCTCTGCCAAAATGCCCGCAATTTGAGTGAAACCAAATCAGAGTTGTGCTTTTCCGCATGCAGATTGTCTAAAAATAAAGTGGGATTTGGGCAAGCCTTACTTTTCCCCTATGGCTCCAGGCGGTGCTCAGTAGCCTCTTACTCTGCTCCAGCTTTTCTCCCCCTACAAGCTTAGGGCTGTACCACCTCAGGATAAATGCCATTGTAAGTCCCAGCTTTACAACAGAACACCATGAGCTGAAAATATTTAATACTCTGCCTGGGATCCAGAGAGAAAATGTGATGTCCTGGGCCTCATTTTGGAAAAGCCAGGAGGAGGTGACATCTGTGACATCTGTGCTCTCTCAGCCTGACACAGGTGGCACAGAGTTGACCCCAGAGAGGCATGAGAAAGTTTTGGTTGGATATCAGGAAACACCTCTTTGCAGAAAGGGCTGTGAAGCACTGCCATGGGCTGCCCAGGGAGGTGGTTGAGTCACCATCCCTGGATGTGCTTAAAAACCGTTTGGATGTGGTGCTCAGGGCCGTGATGTAGGGGTGGGCTGTTAGGGTAGGATGTTGGATTGCGGTTGGACTCGATCCTTGAAGTCTTTTCCAACCTGAGCAATTCTATGATTCTATGAGCGTTGCCTTTACTGGAGAGCAGCAGAGGTGTGCCGGGCTGGGAGAAGCCCATTCAAGCACTAAGGCCACCTGCAGGCTCACCTGCCTCTCCCCATCACTGCTTTACCCTCAGACCTTTATGAGCTCTGGAGAAGACAAGGGATGCAATGTGAAGACCCAGGGCAGTGCATGAGAACACAGAGCTCCTCCATCAGTGCTGTGCACAGCCATGGCAAGCACCTGCATCACAGCTCACCATAACGGCTGTCAGCAACAGGCAGCTTCAAAAATACAGATCCACGTTATTGATTCTGACCAAACCAGGGCCTTGTGTAGGTCATCTGTATGTAAAGGTTCCTGGGTTGGGTTGCAGGTGCTGAAACACAGCGTCCTGAGTGAAGGAGGACTGCACTGCAGCACTAACAAGCTCCGCTAATGAGAGCAGGAGGAGGCAGGACCTTCCCACCTGCAGCTGTAGCAATGCTGCAGGTCTGGTCCAGTGCTGTGGGGACAGTGATGGGGTGGGAAAGGGCTCTTCCACCCCCCAGAACCCTCCCCACCTCCTCCAGACACCACAGGGAGGAAGAGAGCAATGGGAAGGCTGTGTCACCAGCACCACAGCTCTGGGTTTCCAGAGTGCTGCATCCCATCAAACCCCAGTCGCTCCACACAGATCTCGACTCCTTCAAATCTTTATACAAAAGAGCTATTTTGACTTTTTTCTTTTCGGCCTTCTGAAAAACAAAATGCATCCAAGAGATGTTAAATCACACCGCTGCAGGCAGCTGTTCCAGCAAAAGTTTGCAGAACTGGTCTGGTCCATTGAAGTAACAAAGCTTTACTTCCTACTGCACTTCCAGCTCTGCCTCCACCCCGAAGGGAGCCGAAGGAACACGGCATGCCTTCCTTTGTGATGCAGAAATAGGGACGTCAAAAAACAGGGCGCTATTAACACTAAGGGGCTCTTTGTGGAAGCAAAAAGGATTCCGATTTCTCAGCAAAAACACTGACAACGAAAACAAAGCTGCTGAAATTACCAGCGCCGTGCAGTGACTATTCCGCATTAATTCACCCATTGAATTTATTACGGCAGGATAATTAAGGGGAATTATCATGACAAGATAATTAAGGGAAAACGCATTGTAGGTACAATCAGAGAAGCCCCAGGACACACTTTCACTGAGCTGCAGCTCGACCTGTGCCATGGCATGCATCACATACCTGGTGTACACCATAGTCCACACAGCACAGTTTGTGGGATTAAAGAGTTACCAACAAAATCCCGTCTCACGGAGAAAGCGCACCTCCAGTAAATAAAGTAACATTCACAGCCACTTCTGCAACAGTACTGCATTATTTATGGCTGCTTTAACGAGCCTCGGTAGGAGCATTTCTAAGTGACTCTCACTAAAAGGAAGAACTGCAGACAGGGCACTGAGGGATGCAGTCAGTGGACACACAGTGGGGGTGGGTTGGGGGTCTCAGAGGTCTTCCCCAGTCCTAATGATTCTGTGACCCTAGGGCACCACATTGAACGTGAATAGGAGTTCTTGTTCCTTTTATAGTGATGCTTGTACAGAAGACAGGGAGTTTGTTCAGAGATTGAGGGAGTGTATAAACAGGAGGGGGAAGGGCTGTTTACAAGGTGGATGGTGATAGGAGAAAGGGGGAATGGATTTAAAGTGAAACGGGAGGTTTAGGTTGGATATGAGGAGGAAGTTTTTCCCCCAGAGTGTGGTGAGGCACTGGCACAGGTTGCCCAAGGAGGCTGTGGATGCCCCATCCCTGCAGGCATTCAAGGCCAGGCTGGATGTGGCTCTGGGCAGCCTGGGCTGCTGGTTGGCGACCTGCACACAGCAGGGGGTTGGAGCTGGATGAGCATTGTGCTCCTTTGCAACCCAGGCCATGCTGTGATTCTATGACAGAACTGCCCAGAGGTCAGGACAGGCTGCTCACCCCTGGTTCATAGCAGTCCCCACGTGGGTGAGGGTCCATTTGCCACATGCTAGTGGCACATGCATCCCATTAGGGCACCTCTGCGTCATGACCCAATGCAGAGGGCAATGGGCAGCATCTTCCTGTTCTGCTTATAAGTCACTTAATCACTTTTTAATTCCGACATTCTTCTACTTGCACAAACATCTGTTCAACTCACTTCACTTGAGCAGAAAATTTGACAGCATGCCAATGGCTCAACTCAGACTTAGTTGCTAAATTCTCAAAGGCTCTGAGAACCAACTTCGAGGGCATTGGTAAGAATACAGTGCTGTGTTATTTACACCTGCCTGGACCTGGGGTGCCCAGCATGGAAAGCATTGCTCCAACTGGGAGCTCCCCAGGGCAGAGCAGGGGGTGCACTGGGGGACCTATGGCAGCAAGACCAGCACCTCCACTTGCAGCATATCACTGCAGCAGGGATTTTCATCCTTCATTTCAAGTATTTCCTGTATTTATTCATTCTATTCCCTATTTTCTCCATTGCTCTTTCAGAAAAAGGGTTAGTTGTGGAGCTGCTGCAGTATGGCACGCTCCTGCATGCCACTCCTGTGCCTGCAATGCCCTTCAAATCCTGGCACCAAGGCAACTTTATCTGCCGCAGAAACCAGTGCAGCCCCAAAGCTGCCTTTGACCTCTCTGCTCTTCTTCCTTTTCATTCTATGAATACTTATTTCTCTTGTTCAGTCCTCGTGGAAATAGGATCAGATTTAATAATCGGCATCTCAACCAGCTTTTCCTCTCTTCTTCAAAAGGGAAACGGTTTTAGTACCAGCTAAGACCATCAAACATGGGTTTTCCCTGAAAAAAACCCCGTTTCAGCTGAAAGGGAAACAATTGACAAATCCAAAGATGAAACCATTACTCTATATGTGCTGAAAGTTGTTTTCCCTGTTATCTGCAGCATGGACTTTCACAGCAAGCAGGGGATTCTCCAGAAGAACCATGCAGACAGATGAGCGCATGGAGGCCCTGAGCTCACAGCAGCACAAAGGCAGTGCTGGTCCAGCTGAGTGAGGGGACAAAGCTGCACGCAGGCCTTTGTATACAGGCACCTGCTGCAGGGCACAAGGGCAGCAGCTGCCCAGGGCGTGCAAGTGATGCAAACCACAGCCTGCTCCCAGCACCTGGCAGCAGCAGGCTCCACATCTGGGTTTGGTGCACAGACCTGAATTCCTTCCTCCTCTGTGGTCGCTGGCCGTGCAGTGCATCCTTCAGAAGAAGCTGAGCTCCCCAGAAAGGCACTCTCATTTTAATTGCATGCAATAGTTACAATTCAGACTGCATCGCACACGTTTTATCATCATTCAGCCCCTTTACTGGTGCTCCTCCAGTGGAAGATCTCTTTGCCTTGAAGTCACGCAGCGGAACCCCGGCTGTGATGCAGAGACAAAGCTGTGACTGAGGTCAGCTGCAGTAGTTCTGTTTTCAGCCATTAGCTCCCAAACTGCACACGGAGCAGAGAAAGGCCACGTTTCCCTGTGCTTGACAAATGCTGTGCTGCACCTCGAGAGCAGCAGCAGCGATCGGAGCAGCCGCAGCCCGCAGGCATGACGCACTTCATAGGGCTGAGCAGCACCTCAATAAAACCACCAAACTGCATTATGCGGGCACACCTGACATCCTGCCGAGATAGACTTTGTTCCCCAAACTGATGTAGCTGAAATTCTTACCCTGCTAAATGCCAACATTCATCAGGTTGGGTTATTTGCCGGCGCATAATAATTCCATATAAAGGCTGGGAGGGAGGCTGCAGCGAGCAGATTAGCAGAGAGCAAACCAGCACTGTGAGCAGCACGGTGAGGCACTGCTGGCAGCACTCCCACTTCCCCCATTTTTGGCTTCACCAGAAGCAAGCAGGCGGGAGGAGTGAAGGGAAGCGGCAGCTGTTGGGGGTCTGTGGGCTCTTCACTGTGCAGGTTATGATAAATATTACATTAGGAACATTAGCAAGAGCTGGTCCAGAATGTTTAAGCCTCGGGCGTGAAACAGAACTGCAGCAGAAGCAGTGCAGATAGCAGCTGCCTCACACTGCCCTCCGAGAGAAGGAAGGGGAAATCGCTCTTGCTCTGACAGCACTGGGGCCAAAGGGCTGCACTGGTGCTGCGGCCCCGAGCTGTCCCAAAAGCATAGGCCCAATGCAAAGAGTCAGCTGCAAACACCTGTGCAAAAAAGCTGATTTTAATCGCTTCTAATTTTAACATTCGTTTGTTTCTCCCCTCTCTCACTCCCTTGGCACCATGAAGGACGCTGCAGTGCTTTCATTGAGAGCTCTTTTGCTATTTTAACCATTACTGTTCAATACTGTTTGCTGGAGTAATGGTCAGAGTACAGAGTCTGTGTGAAGCTTTTACAGTCGATGCATTAATAAACGACAGATTTAAAAACCGAGCCAATCACTCCCACTGAAATGATCAGCTGTGGATCAGCACAGGAGCACCAGGAGCGAGGGACAAGAGGAGCACACAGCACCACTGAAGGGTTCTGTGCATTTTCTGCCTGTTTTGTTACATTTACTCTGCCTACAGAGCAGCAGTTGCCTCTAACATCCATTCTCCTTCCAATAAAAACAAACAGACATAAACAAACATTACAAAGCACAGAGCAGAATAAATACAGTGAAGCAGATAAGCTAAAGAAGTGGAAGAAGAAAAAAACTAATAATCAAATGTTAAGAATGATGGAATGGCTTTGCTTCAGTGTCCACAAGAAAAAAAAAGCAAACAATTGCTTCAGAGGAACTCAAACATCAGCACATTTCCATCCAGGCTGGATGCACACAGCTACACTACAAAGCCAAGGGAAAGGGGTTTTCCAATGGGAGCACTGATGGGTGCTCACAGTGCTCACAGAGGAGATGGGGAGCACGTCAGAACTGAAGGGTAATGAATGCAAGCAGCAAAGACTCTATGCCATCTTACATGTGACTTTAAGAGAAAGACTGGCAAGTGAAGATTGGATTGAGAAGGAACAACAATGCCATGAGAATGCCATAGGAAGGAAGGAGATGCTCCATCCTTAACAAGGAGGCAGCGCATCTCGAATCTCAAACCCCAAACATGCCCAGCACTGGTGGGAACCCCCTGGGGTCCCCTCCTCCTGTTCCCAAGGGTGGGGGGCAGGAAATTTATTCCAACATGCTCTCCTATCCCAAATGAGGGCAGTGATCACAACCCACCTTCTTTAAAAGGGACTAACAGCCATAGCATCACATTGCAGCTCCATTTGGCTCCACAGTGTATCCCTGCAGTCTCGGTTCCTTCCCATGACTCAGTGCAAAACATCCTTGTTGCAAACCCTACCCAAGTATTCCCACAACTCAGAGACAGTTGGATGCTGCATACAGATTTGGGACCTATCCTTGTTTTGGGACGTTAGAGAAGAGTGAAGCTGGGAAGAGGGAGCAGCCATCCCTGGGCAGACCTCACCCAGCTGTGCAAATCATTTTGCCTTACCAACAGTGCTGTTTGTGGCATCCAGACCGGGAACTGTGGGAAGAGGAATTTCCAGGGATATTCAACTTGTCAGGTTTGTTGGCTTGGGATTTATTTCAGCGGAGGCAGAACTCACCCGTGCTCCTGCTGGAAGGCAGGGTGGGACGGTGATGACTTGCATGCCTTTGGAGGGTCAGCAGTATCACACAGAGCTCTCTGAACCATGAGATTGTCTCCTCAGTGTGTGTTTCCACATGACAGCACCAAGAGAAACAGAAGTCAGGCACCAGTGGCTCTAGGAAGCTCAATAAGGGAAGTGAGGGGATTTAGTCGTTCTCCTAACATCACAGCTGGGAGAACCCCAGCCTTTTAAGCCATGTACATACAAAGGCTGGCTCTGCTTTCTTAAGCTCTGGAAAGCATTGTTGCATGCTCAGCACGGGCTGGCAGGGCAGTGGCAGCAGGTGGAGGGCAGCAGCTTCCTTCAGGAGCTCCATGCACTGAGAAGGGCCAGGCTCTGCTCCCCTGCATCTACGACTGCTTCTGCTATCAGAACACTTCTAAATGCCTTGAAGTCAAGGATATGATACAAAGCACTATTTAAGTAATACAGAAGCAATCACCAGAAGGATGCTTTTAAGATAAAAGACACTAATATTAAATAAGAAGATGACTAAGGCCGCAATAGCTATTGAGTTGTGCATTAAACAGATGTCTGAACACTGACACGTGAACCAGAATGCTGCTCCAGGCAACAAGATAATGAATGATTGCCACAATGCATATGAATTTAAATCTCGTTAACCATTTCCACTTATAAAGCAAAAAAAATACAGAGGAGTTATGTTTGTTTTGTGAGAGTAATGTGTTCACTTAGGCGTAACTCTTCGGAGTTCATGGAATATCCTGAGTTGGAAGGGACCCATGAGGGCCATGGAGTCCAACTCTTGGTGTTTTCTCTGAAACCCAGATTATATGTCCTTCCTTTATTCCGTATGGAAAATTCGTATTACCCATCACTCTCTTTGGTATAGCAAGGAAGCACACAAAGCCTCATTATGAAAACGTATTAAGGCTGGTCACTAAGTTTAGTGCCTGAATTTCCAGTGAGTTCATTAAAAACCAGGATGTTCACAGAACGGGGAGAAAAAAGACAAAAACAAGAGAGAAATAAGGATGGCATCACAAAAGTTTACTCAGTAGGGCCAAAGAACACAACCATACATTTCTTATGGGAAAAGCAAGAGTGAAGCATGCAGCCACAGACTACTGAGTCCCTACCCAAGCTGTAGAGCAAATTCATGCCCATGCCCTTAGATGCTGGAGAACATGCCGTCATAACAGGATGTTTTTCCTTCACAGCTGCTGCATACACCCACTATCAAATAGGTAAATACACAAAAGGGACCAGGGAGGCTGTGAAAAGAAAAGTAAGCCCATATGGTGTTGCACAGGTTCATGCTGATGCTGATGCTGTGCTACAGCTCAACTTCACACAGTATAAGTCAGGAAAACACACCACCAGGGTAGGTGAGATGATGTGACATTGTTAATGACCCGATGCTCCCAGGAAGCAGCCCAGGAGAGAACCTTCAGCACTCCTACAAACTCCTCAAGTCAGAAATTAAAACATACCAAAGAGCAACAACATGCAGTGCTCACAGGAGAGGAATTACATTAAAAAATAATCAGAACAGTGGTGGGGCTCAAAAGAGAAGTTTCCCATTTGGGACCAAATCACCTGTTCTTCACTCACACCGTGCTGTTGTGCTGTTAGCTGACAGGTATGTTCAGCTCCACATCTAGCAATGTTAAAGGTTTCAACAGTGCAATGCAATCCCACATGCTGAAGTCTCTGTTCACAGGTAAGCAAACTTCTGGCAAGGCAGTGCTCAGCTCTGTGAGGAAGCTTTGCATTTCAGGACAGCTGTGATGCACGATAGCACAGTACAGCCATAGACCACACATCCCAATAGCACTGGTTCCTATCACAGGGCTGCTTCCTCGGGCCTCCCCTGAGATGCCCACGTTGGCTGAGCAGGGGCTGGCACACAGGCAGCACAGCTACCTGCTGTCTAAGCTGGAAATCCATGCATTTTGCTCTCTTTACACACCTGGTGCACTTGTGTAACTGCTTTATTCACCCGCTCAGTGCACAGCAGCACTCAGCTCAGGGCACATCTCAGCAGTGCAGAGGGACATCGCTGTAGTAAAGCACAGAGCTGGCAGGCAGACCTCCACTAACCCTGACAGCCACCACACTTGGTCAGGTACATCTCCTCTGCAGCATCACCCTGCTCTCCTCCTTCCAGGGGCAAGGTGGGTAACATGAGACAGAAAGGACCTCTCTGATGTCCGCCGTTAATAGCCCACTACAGAACAAGACCAGCACTATCAGGCTCCCCAGAGAGAAGCACAACTTGGAGTGCACACACTGCAGGCAAAGCACACACATCTGGCCAGGTGCCACCTGCTCTGGGCTCTGCAGAAGACAAGTGGCAGCTACAGATACAGTAAGCCAGGTTAATGCTGGTGCTTCCAGTGGTGCTGATTCAGATTTGCACCGCTGGCAGAGAGGAAGAACTGGCATAAGGCAGGGCACAGGAGATCACACCCCCAAAGGATGAGCTGTGCAAGTATCATCAGAACACTTCTCGAGTTTTGTGAACGAGGTAACCCATAAGGCAAAGAGCACTCTGTGATAACTCACTCAATTATTACAGCTGTAATGAAGCTGCATCTCCTGTACAGTGTCTGGAAGGAATATCTTCACTAAATAGCCATTACATCACTGTGAAGAGTTGGATATGCCTTTCACATCTCAGTTTCCACATGAGTTTGGTAACAAAACCAACATCTTTTGGATGGCATGCAGTAACTGCAGCCTTGTGAAAAGCAGTGAGAGGACTGGAGAGCCATTAATATTCCATACAATGGGTACAGGTTTCCCTGTCCCAAGTTTGGAGCAAGCCAAGAGCAGAATAGTGCAAGGACCCCTGTGCCCCTCTGAGAGCATATGATGAAGAGTAATTAAGTTCTGATATCACGGATTGAGAGCCTATTGCAGATCTTCCGTATAAATGAGAAAGAGCAAATCTGCTTAATGAACAGCCTGAAAACTGAATCAGACAGAGCAGAAAATCCCAGAGACATCGCCATAGAGGGGAACATTGCCTGGGGCAAGCGTGAAATGGATTCTGCAGTAAAGCCAGAAAGGGAAAACACTCTGTGTGATGCATGAGAAGACCCTGCAAAGGGATCCTGGAGTGAACCCCAGGCTGAGCAGCTCCAGTCCTCAGCAGTCAGCTGCCACAGCAGCCAGCAAAGCTGTGTTTCAGTGCTCAGGAGCAGCAGCAGGCAGGGTCAGATGTAGCAGCACTGCACAGCTGCAGCCACCGCTCTCAATCCCTCTGATTTATCCTTGCCTACAGAAGATCTGCATCTGAGGCCCCGCTGATTTGCAGAGCCCATTAAAGAGCACAAGAGCTTTTCCTCCCAGGCAGCCTCTGCAAAGAGAAGCAGCAGCAGGGCAGGGAAGGCCAAAGCTGGGCACGCAGTGCTGCTTGCAGAGAGTGGGCAGCATCAGGATGGGCATCCAGGTCTGCAGCTGCCTTTGTGCTCACTGAGCACCCACAGCCTGCAGCCATGGGACGGCTCAGCACCACTGATGCTGTTAATAGCACTGATATCTGGTGCAGCCAACACTGCATTACCACCTTCACTGGTGGCAGAGCACAGGGCTGTCCCCTCCAGCACAGCAAAGGGAGTTCAGCAGAGGGAGATTCAGTGCTGGGGAGCAGCCATCACACAGCAGGAGCTGCCCATTGCCTGGGTGGTTCAGCAGCACTTCCAAAGGACACCAAAATAATCCTAACACTGGGCCTGGTGACACTCAGAGGTGTCAGATAAGAGATTTGCTCTCTTCTTCTGGTCCATTTGATATCCCACCCTAACAGAACAGAATCCAGCAGGGCAAACCTTGCTACCTGTTCATTTTCTACTTCTTCCTCACAGGCCACAAAAGCACACAGCTTTCCAATGTAGTTGCGGAACTGCATGGAGAATTAGCTGTACATTTCATCCAGCATATCTTAAAAAGAAAAACAGCCTCATACAGCTTGTTTCATTCCTACCACCTACTAATTTGCTCTTAATCAGTAGCCTCCCGCTGAGTCCCATCTTAGAATCACAGCTATCTTAGTAAGGAGATTGCATGGTTTGTGTTCCTGTGGAACCTTACCAGGGCACACAGGTGCTGCTTCCATGCGGGTCTGCTTGCTGGCATGACTGCTGAGGTTAGAGCTGAGAGCAGGACCCAGCACCCCACCACCAGACCCTCCTCATTTAGCAGTGGTATTGGTGTGGAGAGAGGACAGCTCCAATCCTAACCATGCTGTGCTGATGACTTAAGAAAAAGCCCCTTCCCAGCCCTGGTGCCACGTCTGTGCCATGCACAGCCCAGCACGTCTCAGCCCACAGGAGCTTTACAGCTGTGGGGAGATTCAGTTGGATGCTGCTGTTGAATCTACCCCAATTTGCAGAATCAATACACACATTTAAAGAGCAGCCCATGGAATACAACTGCATTCCCTTCCCCACAATGCTTCCCAGCATCAAGAAATCACTTGATAGATGGCCAGAAATCATGGATGCTATGGTTCCTTCTGTTACGGTCCTCCCAGGAACTTATCAGAGAGTTTCAATATAAGAACAGAGAAGAACATCACTGCCAGCAACAGGGAAATTCACTTATGGTCAGAGCACCGTGGGCCCAGACTTATACACGGGAGGAGAAGTCTCCCCTCATTAGGGCTGAACAATCAGAAATCAGAGCAGACAAAGAAAATAGGCTGTGTCAAACTGCTCAGACAGGGGAGGTGCAATTCTGGCAAAGCGTGAAGATTAGCAATGGAAATAGAGATAGGAAATTAATTGCTTCTTCCAACCTCACACCAAGAACTGTGAGGGAGGGAGGAGATGAGGGAAAGGGAGCTCACAGGTTTTGAAAGATCAGCAGACGCACTGCGTGTCAGCTCTGCTCCTTCTCTTACATGAGCTTTCTCAGTCTGCTGTGTCAAAGATGCAGTGCTAAAAGTTACTAGCAATAACTGAGCTGTTTAACCAACATGCAGATGCTCTGGGGACACTTCCCCAAAGTTAAATGGGGCAGAGTTGGAGCTGAAGAAAAGTGCTGCTATGCCATCTTTTGTATGGCTCAGTCCGACTGAGCCTCTCCTCCTTTCCTTCCTGGTACTTTACAGAGAAAACCAATGGATTAAAAGGTTGTTCTACAACTAAAGAGCGTTAAGAGCACTAAGCTAAAGAATGAGCCTCCTCCTCCCAGCAAAGCACACAGGAGTCGAGTGAAGGGCAATCATCCCATTTACGCAGTGTCCTCAGGACTGTATCTCTGCTCGAGTGCACTGCTGTGCACAACTTCTCTTTCTCCCAGCTTAGAAAAATATCCTCCATCAACACAGAAGGAAGCAGGGCACACAGCTAATTGCAGTGTCACGGCCAGCAGAGCAGCATGTGCTGCTAACAGGGACATGGGCCAGCACAGTGCACACAGGCTGGATTTTTCTTTTGAAGGCCGTCCAAAAGAAAACCCAGGAACATCAGGGAGCACTGGCCAGTGGCATTTAAACATCTCCTTCCCTTCTCTTTCTGGAAGGGCACAGCTGCTTTTAGGGTGGTTAAGACAACTCTCCTGGGATGGAGTCTTCCCAGACATCTCAATGGACGTTGAGGTGAAAATGCACAGAAAGTGTTTTCTTCCCACTGCAACAGCAGAAAAGCCATCACTGCAAAGCC
Source organism: Lagopus leucura (assembly GCF_019238085.1). Taxonomy (NCBI): domain Eukaryota; kingdom Metazoa; phylum Chordata; class Aves; order Galliformes; family Phasianidae; genus Lagopus; species Lagopus leucura. Next base: position 42,040,159 of record NW_024962250.1, on the reverse strand, counting down.
AACGGGGGAATTTTAACATGGGAAATGCCCACCGCAGGTGAAGGTCAATCAGCCCCCTTGCCTGCAGGCAAGCTGCAAGGGGCTGCAGGGACACAGGCATGCCAGTGCCTTTCCTCTCAGTGTAAGAGAGAAGTCAGATGGAGATTCAGAGAAGGCAAAGCAAAGAGAACTGGCTTTGCCTCATTCACACCAAAGCATCCATCAGAGGAGGCCACAGGTTGCAACTGCCAGGAAGGCTCTTCCACAAAACCCAGCCTAGAGCAGGGCAGCCCCGAGCCCAACACGAGACCATTTCAGCGAGTTGTAGAGCTCAGCACAGTGCAGAGGCACCACGTGCTCATACAAGCAGGCTGATATTGCCAGGGCTGCCGTACACTGCTGTAACTCCCAGCAGGGAGCAGCTTCACCTTTGCCTCCCATCAGCTCAGTGCTGAGCAGCACCCTGGTGCCAGCAGTGCAGGCTCTGGTGCAGGTTGATTCTGCAGACACTGCTCTCAGCAGGGTCACAGTGACCAGAGGGACACTGCTGCCACGGTATCACTGCTCCACGGGCTGTGGGATGCCCCAGCACAGTTCTGTGGGTGCTCTGGCACCTGCATCTGCAACAAAGCTTCTCTAAAGCCACCTAGTCACCTGTGGATGTGCAGCCTGCCGTGCCTCCCTATTTGCATTTGAGGCAAGACTTCTCTATTTAAAGGGCAGCTTTTCCCAGCAGTCCCCTCCTGACCTTTTCCCAGAGCCCTGCAGGATTCCCTTGCTGTGCCATGTTTCTTTCCAAGCTGAACTTTGGCACACAGTTCTGCCAGGCTCCAAATGGGCACTTGGAAAGCAGCACTCCATGCTTTGAAAAGCAGCACTTCATGCTTTTGGGGATGCTCTTCAGAAAATACTCCCCTCAGTTCACATATCCTCTTCCTTCCCCTCCTCCCCATACCATAACTACCCCCATCCCATATGTTCAAGATTTCTCAAACCACTCTGTAGCACTGCCTTTATTTTCTTGGACTGAGATACCAGTTATGAGAGCTCTGCAGTCCTGCTCTTCTCCCCCAAGGTTGTACATGTCACAGCACCTTTCTCAAACAACACCAATTCCCTTTATGCTGGCAGCCTGGTGATACACCCCATCCCTAAGGGCCAGATCAAGCAATTCCTTTCTGCTTGTTCCTCAGACATGAAACAATTGAGATGAGTGCGATAAATGATAAAACAGCTCTGTGCAGTCAGAGTAAGAAGCTGCAATTATTTAAAACACTTTCATAGAATCATAGAACGGCCTGGGTTGCAAAGGAGCACAGCGCTCATCCAGCTCCAACCCCCTGCTGTGTGCAGGTCGCCAACCAGCAGCCCAGGCTGCCCAGAGCCACATCCAGCCTGGCCTTGAATGCCTGCAGGGATGGGGCATCCACAGCCTCCTTGGGCAACCTGTGCCAGTGCCTCACCACCCTCTGGCTCAAAAACTTCCTCCTCAGATCCAACCTAAACCTCCCCTGTCTCAGCTAAACTTTCTTTGCATTTAAGCCTCAGCAAGTCCCAACATTTGCTTCAAGACAGACATTTTTCACTAGACCACACCAACAGCAGTAACTGAACCATGTGAACAACTCAGGTAGGTAGCTGTGTTGAGTCCATACACTGCTTTGCTCTCTATCACTTTTAACCCCATTAAAAAGCATGTCATTATTAGCACGATGAAGATTATGTAATTCTGAAGAGAAAAAGCGCCCTGCAAATAAGGCACTCCCTATACAGAATGAAACCCTCTGGAGGGAGCACAGACACTCACTGCCTTCCCACTTACAATTGATTGCCTGTGGAAAGAGGCAAACAAGTCAATAGCAGGAATGATGGTGGGAACCAAAGGCATCGGATTAAGAAAATGATACAACAGAAGGACAACAATAAAAGTAATCCTCACAGAGCACGAGTTAAAATCCACCATTGCTGCACTTCAGCTGTGAAATTCTTCACAGTCTGGAAATACAACGCTCACGCGCACCTCAACCCAGAGCTGCACAGTAGTTGCATGGCTTTTCACATGGTACAAACAATTACTTAAAGTGAAAAAAGACAGAGAACACCACTCAGTTCACACGCAACTTCAGCCAGCTTAAAGGAGAGCGAACTTGAACTGAGAAACTCATCTCAAAGCCTTGAAGAGCAGCAGGCTGACACAGTATGCACAGCCCTGGGCAGGGCATCGGTATCACTGCTCCCTCACACCACCCACCTCTGCAGATACAAAGCCAGCAGTGTATCTCTGCTGTCACAGGAAGAGAATGAAGCGACAGAACGTGTAATTGTGCGCATGACCTGTTAAGTCAGTTAACCTTGCTAAGGTTCTGAATGCCATGTGAGAAAGAAGATACAGAGGTTCCCTCCTGAGTCAGGAGGCAGCCTGTGAGCATATTCAAGCTCTGCCACAAGAGAAAAGTCCACGAGCTTTATGCCAGTCAGCTTCCCAGATTCTCATTCATGCTTACACTTCCAGCTCCAGCCTAGCTCTCAGAAGCGCGTGCAAGCAAACAAGCAAGTCACTGTACTACAAAAAGGCATGGTTCTACTAAAGAGGGGAGGAACAGGAGCTCACCTACTTCTGAAGCACCTCTCAGCACTGCAGCACCCAGCCAGGGCTGCCTCCTCTGAAGCCACAGCCCTGCTGCAGGTGCTGCTCATCAGAGTACATTTAGATCAGATGGTGCCCAATTAAGAGCTGCTAACTCTGCTAGACCAAATGGGATCAGTCACACTAAAACTATTGGAACCTCAGATTACTTTACAGTGAAAGCAGGAGATGGGATTAGCATTTTAAGCCATTTTGGGATCTCCTCTCCAAACCACTGGTTTATACATAGCATCTGCACCTTATTTGCTTCATTGGCCGCGTTATTCCAAAGCACACCTCAGTCTCATTGGCTAACAATACACTGCTCTTAAAGGCACACCTCACTAATTTATTGTCGTAATTACATTACTGCTGTCATTTAACTTTGGCCTTCACCATTAGCTAAAAAGCAGTGCTTAGCAAAGATTTGCTCCTTCTGCATGCACAGATGCAGTGCTCTTCCCCACCAGCACTGAAGTCCCTTGCATGGTTTGCTTGCTGCTTTCCTGCAGTGTGACATATGCCAAACGAGCTTCTGAGGCCTCAAGTTTTCTACCTTGCACAATTAGGAAAAGCAAATACTTCAACAAGTTCAAGACAACCCAGAGGAGCTGGCTGTGGAGATGGAGGCGCAGTGGAAGGGAATCAGCTTACCCCGCTGGCAGTGGCTGGCCCTATAGATAGAACCACCCCTACTCACAGGCCTCAGCCCAAGGTTGGCTTTCGGAAGCACTTGCAGCTGGTACAGAAGCCCTCTCCTAAACATAGGGCTCTTCAGCAAATTGTTTTTAAAAGAGAATTACAAAGATTAATTTAGGAACAAAGGGACGTGTTTTAATTGCTGTTAGATACTTCAAGGCATCTTTCATGGGACTATTAATAAAGTGCCCCAAGGGAATGAAGAAACCAACACATCACATTCAAGACAAGGATTAATGACCCCATAAAATACTCCCTGGCGTACCCTAAAGCTAAACTGAGAATATTTATAAATTAAAAATTAACATTTCCGAGCCTCCCACTGGCAGCCGCTGTATTGCTGAAGAGGACGGGAGTGACAGCTTTAAATCAACAGAGCCAAAGAAAGCCAAACGAGGGAAGCACTCCATCGCAGTGCCCGCAGGATTCTTCCTTTTCATCACTTCCAGCTCCTGATGAATGACGGGCGTGAGCTGGTAATACCAAGCTGGCAGCAAACTTGTTATTTCTGAGCTCGCTCGCAAGAGGCGGTGTAATAGATTGCCAATATTGATGTTATGTTGACAATCCTTTGACCTTGCAAAATTTCACAGGAGAAAAATGCTCCTAGGACGGACTGAGCTGCAGTTGCTTTCAGTGACAGGGCGGTGACGATGGAAGAAGCAGCTCCCAGCCGGGTAGCAATCACCATTTCTCACTGCCTTCCAGACTGAGAAGTGGTGCTTGATAAGTAGTATTGTTGTTAAGTTTACCCAATCAAAACGTGTTTTGGTCTAAAACTCACGTTGAAATCTCACGTTGGCACACACTGTTTCGACAAGGAAAATCACATGTTTTTTGCTGAATTTGCTTCACTGAAACAAAATTCATCAAAGTCCATAGGATGAAAACACAGGAATTGAGGCTCAGTGGCAATCAGGGCTGGACAGAAAGCAGCTTTAGTTCGCAGAGCATGTTGACAAAGTAAATATCAGCCCATGCTGATTTGCATTGCAGTGGTGGGAGCTATGGGCTGTGAGGCAGCAGTGATGTGCTTGTGGCCCCTTCTGCCCCTTCAGACAGATTGTGATGTGCTTGTGGCCCCTTCTGCCCCTTCAGACAGATTGCTTTGCTCTTAGACTTCATTTCCCATGCAAAGTCGAGTAAGATTTCATGGGATTCACATATTTGCCCACGAAGCCACGAAGCAAGCTGCTCCCCCATCTTTGAGTATTACCTGTCTGCTGGTGTCAGGCAGAGCTGCTGCCTCCTCCACAATGCCCAATTTCCCCCTTAACTTGCACACCAAGAAGAAAACATTGTTCTGCTCAAGTCCAGCTGATTTAAAATAATATAATAGAAGTAACAACAGTCCAATGAATCCAAGTACTTAAAAAGTATAATATTCACATTAAAAATACAATCACTCACAGGAAAAAATAGCCCACATTGCGTAAATTCAAGCAGCTGATACAACAGAAGCCAACATGAGTGAGACCTTGTGGACGTGCTCCTCGACCAAAGGCACTGCGGCAGCACCTCCAACAGCTGGGAGCAAAAACACTTCATGTTATCCATGGGATGGGCACGTGAGTAGAACAAGCAGCCTCATCACAACACCCCCAAGGAGTGCTGGTGGCAATCTGCACAACACGCACACCCCAGCCCTGCTTCCGCTCCTCTGCATCCCAACATGACACATTCATTTTGTGACTTGCTGCAGCACAAACAGGAAAAGCCCCTTTGGTTCCCCTCCAAGCTGACATGACTGCAGATGCAAATTATTGTCTGTTTACACTGCAACACCATCTGCAAAACCCCTTTGTGGTATAAATTATATGTTGAGCACAGAGCCTGGACTGTAGCTATCAAAACCCCATCAGGAGCGCAGCTTATGCCAGCAAACAATCCTGCACAGCTCCTGTTTCAAGACAAGTTTTGGCAGCTGGGATGGGCAGCAAAGTGAATAGATGCTGCCCAGATCGTGGGTTTGACTGCTCTGTGTTTTCACCTTCTGTGAAGGCTGTGCAGTGCTGGGAACTCCATTATTCCCCTTGAAAGCCCCAAAAGATTTGCAGACAACTCTTCCTAGGAGCAGGACTGGATTCCAAACTTGACTGCACACCTGTACTTCAGGGAAGCAGCTTTGTGCTGGAAGCACCAGGCCTGGCCATGCTCAGCTTGAGGACAGGCAACAGCTCAGCAAAGCCATTCCCCATGTAAAACCACAGGGACAGCAGGCAGGCTGCCTTAAATTTCTGACAGTACCCAGCTGAGAGGCAGTGGAAACTGGCATGTATAGGAGATATATGTAATAACCAACAAAGTGCAAGGCGGAAATATGTTGCAAAAGATAAATTTTAGTTTTGTTTCTTAAAAGGAAGGGTTGTTCTCATAGGATTTCCAAAGAAAACCATCAGTTTTTTCAAAAACAAAAGCCTGTGAAGTTACATAGCAAAGTGTTCCCTGCTTCTATCTCTGCTGCAGCAGCTGAAATGTCTGCACACAGGTTGGAAATGACAAACTTGGCATTGAGTTTGCAGGGGATCCTGAGCTTCTCATGGCTCGTGTTCAGAGCTGTGGGTGAGCAGGAGGTGCCAGGTGCCACAGCCCATTTCTTTTGTACTTTTTGCTCAAAACCAATCATGGAAAAACACAATGGTGAATAGGATACATAAATCTATCATAAAATCGAGTCTCTGACTCTTTGCCCGAAAACCAAGCCTGTGAATTTTCCTCTTCCAGGGCTTATGAAGGAGAAGAAAGTGCAGGGTAAAAACTTGAGGAGCCACTTCCCATGAAATTGCCTTAACTGCCCGTGTCTGTTAAGCTTCTAAGTTGCTCAGACCTCTAAATCAGAGAATATTCACAATCCTGACTCTGGCACTGCTGTGCAATTTGGCACGAGTGCGGCTGACTGGATGGCATCCCAGTGAAGAGGCTCCCACAAGCAGTTGGATAATTTATGAAATCTTCCTACTGCAAGCACCGGTCACTAAGCCTGTTATTGCACAGCACACAGGTGAATTATGACTGTGGTGCAGGGAAGGATTTTCAGATTTCAGTGACTTCCCCATTCTGCTCTCTGGGATTGCTCCATTGTAAATTTTGCTAAAAGGACTTGAGCATTTGCCAAGGTACATATTTTATAATATCACCTACTCACTGCTAAATTATGTGCAGCAGTTAGGAAACATCTACTGTACCATATGTTATTGGGATGAAAACAAACACACACTCACAGATAACTCGAAAACAAATTTTATGGAAAGAAATACAGTTTCATAGAAGCATAGAATGGTGTAGGTTGGAGGGGGCTGTAAAGATCATCTGGTTCCAAGCCCCCGCCATCGGCAGGGAGATGCCAACCACCAGCTCAGGCTGCCCAAATTTAACCCCAAGGAGAAAATTTAAGTGTTTAACCGAATTTAATCCAAGTTTAACTACTTAACTCCAAGGAGAAAACGAGGCTTCCTTTCCTGCAGTTGCCTCAAGTGCTGCAGAAGCCTCTGTGGTCTTGGGCCCATCAGTTTCTCACCCAGCACTCACCCTGAGGTTGGGCAGTCCCACAGACCCCTGCCCCAGCCCTGGGCGCTGTGCAGCCCCCCAGGCTCAGAAGGAGGCTGCTCCAGAAGCGCCTGCATCAGCTAAGTGCAGCTTCTCTAGAGAGTTTCATCACTTGTTCAGGGCCCTGAAGTCACATGCTCTGTTGATAAGCACTGAGCTGACCTTAATCTGGGAAGGTCAAACAAATGACAGAAAATTACACATATCCTTAGCTGACTTAATAATCCAGTTCTGCAGAAGGTCACGGCACATATTTTGTTATTCATGACCTTGAGGTTCTAATTCTTAAGTGATAATGAGATGTAACCTACACATTTTACAGCCGAGTGTCTGGTAATGGAGAGTGATTCTTTTCACCTCGGGAAGCTTTACTCTAATTTAATACATAACAACCAGAAAATGATCTTGGATTTCACACCTTTTTGGTGCTATCATGTTCTGTCACAGCAGAGCATACTCCCCATTACGTATCTCTTCTTACTTCTTCAAAAGACACCTTATGAAGGAAGAAGAACTGAGAAGCAAAGCTGTTCCTTAGTGGGAAGGTGGACAGGGAAAACAAAGCTGCTGGATAGATTCAGTGTACCTGTTCAATAGGAAGCTCTCACTGCTTCTAAAGGAGGCAGAAAGAGGCGTGTTTGTGAATGTACGAGCTTTGCCAACTCCAAATCAATGGAACAAGTGCAGCTTCTTATTTCTTTTGAATTCTAAGTAATGATAATGAAAACGACACAATCAGTTAAATCAGGAGGCAGAAGAAACAAAAGCACACTGAGCAGTGCCCACACCGACCCAAAAAGTCCTCAGTAAATCCCAGAGCCAGTTGTCCATAGCCAATGGACAGTCCCCCTTCCTGGGGTGGAGGATTCATCCTCTTGGTCTCTGACATGATTATTACCAAGCAAGAGCTTGGCAAAAGCTCCCCCAGCAGTGGGGCTGCTCAGCACCACCCCAACCCCTCTGGCCTCAGCCCTTGGTGGGCCACTGAGCATTGATGAAACAGTGCTACTCTTTGATATCGTGCGCAGCAAACAACGCTTGTTAAACTCACATTTACCTACAATCCTGTTTCCACAGCACTGTTTTAACTGTTGTCATTATCTCCCCAGAAGAAGACAGAGAAGCGGACATCTGCTCTGCCACCCACTGCTGCCCGATGGAATGCCAGTGAGGTTTGACAGAGCTTCCAGCCCAACAGCTCCGGCTCTGCTCCCATCTCTCCCCTCTGCTCCTCCCAGTTCTCATCTCAGGCAGCAGGGCTCTGGGTTGCCAGCAGTGCTTTTGCTGAGAGACCCTTGGCTGTGCCTTCTGCTTCTGCAAGGGCCCATCGCCACTGTTTTGCCACTGCGTTCCAAATTCCATGTCTCTTCTCATTATGAGGCCTGATGGTCTGTGAAACTATAAACCATCCACCCAGCAGCAGTGGTGGTTTTAAAGCCCAAGCTACTGCCAAGTTTTCCAGCTCCACAGCAAAATGTCACTCCTCTCATCTGCTCAGCTTCCAGCTGCCAAAAGCAACGGTTTGCATCTGTCAGTGCCATCTTGTTTCCCTAAATTCAAGCCTGTCGCCATTTGGAAGCATCGTAATCAACAATAAATGGTCTGTGGGAGGCTGCCGTTCAAAACACACTCCAGTTAATCTTCATTTCAAGTTGTGGGCTGCAGATTTCTAACTGCCTTCTCAGAAGAAAATTGTCCTCGGAGCAGAAAGACCATGAGATGTGTGAGGAGTGCCTGCAGCCAAAGCCTTGCAGATGTTGTGGGTATTTCAATATGGCATCCTTTACTCTGGCCATCATAAATCGGTTGCATTTATTACAAAAGTGAGAAGGTTTGGGCACTGTCCAGAGATGCCATCTTGATAGTGCCTTGTTTTCTGACAAGCTCCTCAGTCATCCTAAGTGTTTTGCTCCAGTCCAGACAAAAACTGATTGTGTGTGGCCTTTGTTCAACTGAAAATATTACAGTAATTTTATTTAAAGTAAGATGTATAAACAAACCTCCCACAGAAATATGAAATTACATTCCTCTCTCTGTGGATTTGATGCAACAGATAAGCAGAGATGATTTCAATCAAGCATTTAGAAAGTTTCCCTCTCAAAACACACCTTTCTATAAACACATCTTCTAATTTTGATTAGAAGGTCTCTGGGATACACTTTACAGTGGTTTCCAGTTCCTGATGGGGGCCTAGAGGGAAGCTGGAGAGGGACTCTTTATCGGAGCACAGAGATAGGACAAGGTTTTAACTAAAAGAGGGGAGATTTAGGTTAGATGTTAGGAGAAAATGTTTCACTCAAAGGGCAGGGAGGCCGTGGAGCAGGCTGACCAGTGAAGCTGTAGGTCTCCCATCCTGGAGGTGCACAAGGCCAGGCTGGACGGGGCTTTGGACAACCTGGTCTTGTGGGAGGCGTCCCTGCCCATGGCAGAGGGTTGGGACTGGTGGGCTTTGAGGTCCCTTCCAACCCAAGCTGTGCTATGGTTCTATGATTCTAATGCTCAGTGCCAAGCACTCGAAATGGCAACCACTCACCTCCCACGGGAAAGGCAAGCAAGCAGGTTGCAGTTCTTGGTGACTTCGTACCAAGCAACACAGCCAGAGGTTGCACTAACCCAAGCCAGGCTAAAGTACGTGTCTCTATTTAAAATTCAATAACAGCTTATCCATCTATCTTGTTTTTTATTGTAAACAGAAGAGATTATTTTCTTCTCTTTCCTGCTAAGGACTTTTAGTGTTCTCAAGGATCTCTACAAAATGTGACTCAAGCACAAGGCAGAGCTCTGGGCAAGGCATAGGAACCGCATCTGGAAGCCTGGCTGTGTAGAGGCACACGTTGGGTCAGATGGACTGGAGCAAAAGGTCTCTGAGCTCCAGCAGGAGATGGAGGTGAGAGGGGCCAGGCAGACACACGGCAGCAATATCTGGCTGTGCCTGCAGAGCCACACTCCCCAGCAATCACATGGATGGCAGACTCCTACTGCAGAAGTGCCCTTCGGCAACCAAAGAGCTATTAGCTTTGATTATTCTTCCATTAGTCGGCCATTCTCTACAGAAACAATCTCCATCTGGGAATGCATTGAACACAAACTGTTTCTCAGCCTGTGAAATAACTGCAAAACCAGCTTACCCAGTCTGGCTGTTTGAAAAGGTACCTATCCTGGGCAGAGCTGGATGAAGGATGCTCAGCAGGGTGCTGCCCTGTGTGGAACATCTCCTTTTCCAGCCACTCTCAGCGCAGGGAACTACAGAGACATGATCCAGGAGGACAGGGAGCAGAGGGATGAGACATGGTTGTGTCTGCTGGGATTGTCCCACCTGCAGAATTAAAATGCATTTGCACTTTTGTAGATGTATTTTAAATTGTCAACAATTATGCCATTACTAGTAATATAGTAATATAGTTACTGCAGAGAACCTGGCAAATCCACCCCTCAGGTAATGCTCTGATGGGAGGCTGGTGCAGACATAGAAAACTGTTGCTCCCAAATATTCTTTCTAATGTGATAGAAGGAACTGAAGGGAAAATCTGAGAGTCTTCATTTTTGAACAAACTTGAAATGAAATTGCTTAGAAAATATTCATACCATTTTTTTCTTATGGAGGAAAACATGTATTTATTACTGCAAGAAGGGTTATATTGGATCTAACCACAAATCCTGTCCACCAACAACTGCCACTTTACAGGCCAAAAAGCAGATGGCCAGGGCAATGAATACCCTGTCATCCCTACAGGATACTGCTCTGATAAAAAGCAAAATAGACCCAAATTTTGTTACCTTATTCCTACCCTTTGATATTTTTTCTACTTAAGACTTCTAGGGGGAAGCAGTGGCTGAAATACCAGGCATATTGCTTTGGGAAATATGAAGCACGTTGGATGCAAACAGGTAACACATTCCTCAGATGGGATCCGAGTTCCTGAAGATTTCCTGTATGTTTCAGACTTTGAAATTAGAATTTAGAGTGCTTTCAAGTTTCCACACAGAGCTATGTCCTCATTTCAGATGTACTACAGTCAATGGAAATGTTCCCATTAACTTCAATGAGTTTTGAAGCCAGCCCACACTGTATACTAAAGACACATTATACACTTGGTAACAGAAACGTACACAGAAGACAAGATGGGAAATCTGATCAAAGATGAAAGAAAAAAAAAGAAAGGAGAAAAAGGCAATGTAAGAAAGATAAAGCATTTTTCTGAAGCTTCTCATATGCTAACAAACATTTCAGAAAGGCAGAAAAATTCTGGAGGAGATGTGCATTAGAAAAACAGCAATTTAAAAATGTTAAGCATCATATGCCTGACGATTATGCAGTGTGAGAACATCCCTGTTAACGCTGTCACTGGTTTTGTCTATTAAATCTAGAGATAATCATTCTTCTGTATGCAAAATGGCCCTACCATCAGCTTGGGAGAAGAGAACACACTTCGATTTGCTTGCTTATTTCTCCCATGGAATGTAATGTTGGAAAGATTTGATTCCAGATATGAGAGAGAAAACCATCGCCACCCACCAGCTGGGTGCTCAGAGCAGCACTGCTGTGCTGGCCCACCCTCCTGCCTCACCTCTGCTGTGTGCTGCCCAACCACGTTCAGGCTGGGCAGCCTGGTCTGCTGGTTGTTGACCCTGCACGTAGCAGGGGAGTTGAAACTAGGTGATCATCGTGGTCCTTTTCAACCCGGCCATTCTATGGTTCTGTGAACTCAAACCCAGCTGCTCCCCTGCACCAATGTCTCCGTGTGCTCAGCAGCACCCTTGTACCAAGGGACTCCCACACACTCAATGGCAGCTAAGCACCAACAGCTCCCACATAGCGGCACCAGATGGCTGGCAGCACTCAGACTCCTGCAGAGCCCTCGCAAAGAATCCAGCTTTGGCCTTAACCAAAGCCTCGTCCAGGTTTTGACAAACGGGATCAAGTTGCTGGCTGACATTTGCCGTTTCGACATTTGGCACTGATCAATTTTCATTACTGCGATGGCTTGCTTGAAAGTTATTAATGGCTGGAGGAAGACCAATTTTCTTCAGATTTTACGATGACACATCTGCACTTGACAGTCCGACACACTAAATATTTATGAAGTATGTCATTTTTCAAACCCACAGCCTAAGTCCCAGCTCGCTCTAATCTGCAATGAAATTAAAAATCTGCACATTTTACTGCCACAGTATTGCTAGCTATTGTAATTTCGACCTGTGTTAGCAAATCCGCACCTACTTCAACCATTAACGTACAAAAACTGCAAATGTCAGCTGCCCCACATGACTCTGTAGGTATTAGCACAGCTTGACTGCTCTTGAGTGCTGCTGCATCCTTCTCTGTGTGTGCTTCTCAGTGTTTGCCAGAAAGGACACAGTTCTGGAGAGGTGTGGGAAGGGCGCAGCCACATGGGATAGACTTTGCCTTAAAGCTGGCAAGAAATTTTCTAAAGGTGCCGCACACGAATGATCCTCAGTGCTGCCATGGGCATCAAGCCAAACTGTTGGTACTTTTGTAGCCCCGGGATGCCTGGGAAGCACTTTCTGCTGTGAAATCTGTATCTTCCCACCAAATCCAGCAGAGTTATTTAGAATCACCAAATCATTCAGGCTGGAAAAGACTTCTGAGAGCCCCAGACCCAGCCCAGCCTTTCCATGCCTCCAAGTCCTTCAGTGCCACATCTCTTCGGTTCTTGGGCACCTCAAGGGGGGAAAGGGACCCCACAAATGCTTTGCAGCCTGTCTGCTGCTCCCCCACAGCATCCTGAGCACAGGCGCTGCCCTGCCCTGTGCAGTGCTTCCACTGCAAACACAGAACGGGCATGGGAGAGGCAGAGTGACCTGGAGATGGCCACAGAAATGGGCAAACAATCAAATCAGCATTCACCTCTTCGTCCACTCTGGCTGAATGAAACCTTTCTCCGGTGCAGGGCTGGCTCAGCTGCTGCTGGCAGGTGCTGAAGTCACTGCAGTTCTGGGCTCTCAGAGCTCAAAAGCACTTTATCAGATTTTGCCACATGGTATGTAATTATTACTGCAGAGTGTAACTGCACCCCGTTGGTGTCATGCTGGTCAGAAAGCTCAAACACTGCGGGTCAGCACTTCATATGGCCACCCTACAATGCCAAGGACATGGAAGTTGCAGGGGGGACTTACCATGGGGTGTATGTGTGTGGAGGAGAACACAGCCTGGCAACAAGTGAGCTGGGCAGTGCTTCCACAGTGCTGTCCTGCCATGTGTTTTCTGCACCCAATACGTCCATTTGCAGCTCTAAGTCTTTCTGTGACAGAATTCCCCTTACTGCAATATTTTATACCTTTTAAGAGGTGAAAAGAGCATCCCAACCAAACCTTTATGTCATTCGCTCCAACTTCTCTCACTATCCTTATTTAACAAATACAGTAATCTCCTAACTTACTGCCTACTTACCTGTTGGCATTCTTTCCGTTTATTATTCACATCATCTCCCTCTGTTCTCATTTACTTCTCTTTCTTCTTAGAGCTTATACTTGCTTCCACTGCATTCCACCATGAGCAGTATATTTAATCTTTTCCTGCAACAAGCCAAGAGGAAAACACCCCACTTTGCAGCTCCCCATTTCCCATCAGTGCTCCATTCCTGGTGGCCTTACTGCTGGGAGCTGCTGTTGGGAGACCCTGGGACCAAACCTTGGTTCCCCTTTTCTCCACAACAGCAGCAGGGCTTTTCCTTTCCATGCACAGAGAGTTGCCTTTGGAGAGGAAATGCCATTTTTCGGGCCCTGGTTTCTTCCTGTTGCTAGGATGGTTGGCACCATGGGCACCGTGAGCAGTCTGTCTTCATTTTAGGCTGCTGAGCATCAGGCTCATGCCTGCCCTTGAACACCAGGCTCAGCGCTGAGCCCACAGTTTCCTCCCAAAGCAGGAATTCTTCCAACTCTTTCCATGTGCCCAGTGTCATCCAAAGAAACAGATCTGCCCCCTTCCCCCGGCGCTGTGATTTACCTTTCCAGGCTATCTGCTATTAGCATGTCTTCAAACTCAAAGAACCTGCTGAAACCAGACCTGCAGGATTTTACTTTGCTGGTGTGTGCCAATATACATTGCCCTTAAATATTTATAGGATCTCAATGTCATATATCTCTCCAGTGTGGCACTGTTGGAGTGTCTCATCATGGTGCAGCCTCAAAACATCACATTTGTTTGCAGAAAAAGTTACCATCAGCATTTAAAGATATGATCCCCTCTTCATAGGTGTAAAATGTGTGCACAGAAAAATGAGGTTATTCGCCTGGAGTCACACAGCAAGTCACAACCTGCAAATGGAATTGCTGAATCCTGACCCAAACTGCCCACCTGCCTTCTCACATCACTGCAAGGGATCGCCTACAGCAATACAGGAATGGAGTGAAACACAGGGATCTCTCTCACATTCATTACAAATACAATCAGATTTTGAAGCCCCTTTGCAGCCATTTATCCAACAGAAGGGACACACCGGTGCCCGTTCCACACACTGTGTTTGTCATTCTGAACGGCAAAGCGTTACCTTTAAATGTGATAATTAACGTGCTGATGGTGTTTAGCTTTCTCCTGTAAGAGGGCTGAGCCGGCAGCCTGCTGTCTACCACTGGCAGAACAACACCCAGAGAGTTTAGTGGTCCACAGCCCACAGCCCCAGCACAGCTCCAGGAGGGGTGGCTTCATGTTTGCCCCATTGCAGAGTGCAGGGAGGGGGAGAAGCGAGAAGGAAGAGCTGCTGAGAAACCACTGCAGCTCTCTGGCACTGCTGGGTATTGCAATGGTTGTGTGACACCCATGTCACTTGGCTATGGCGCAACAGTGATCAACAGCCACCGAGTCCCAGCCCTGCAGCTCTGCTGCACTGCCACTGGGACCTCCCATCCCCATCCTCATCCCCATCCCCATCCTCATCCCTATCCCCATTCACAGCCCTGCTCTGCGAGGGCAGAGCTGGCTTCAGACACAACAGACGTTGTTTAATAATTCAAACCCACGCCCTAAGAATCCTCCTGCCTCTTCTTCACATGCAGCATGCATTAATGGCAATTTAATCTAGGGCCTCATTCATAAATTAGATGAACTGTGGGAGGCTCAGCGCAATGTGTGCCTTCTTACCAAGGAGGACGAAGCCATTTGCTGTGCCATCAGCTCAGAGGAAGGAAGTATTGACCTGCCTGATCAAACACTGCCAGTGCTACAGGCTCCACAATGCACCGCTGCAGCACAGAACTTCAGCAAAGGGGCAGCCCGGGGGGGATTTACAGTAAATTTATCTCATTCACCTCTGCTTTGAATTAACCACCTTCCCTTTCGTTTATGACAAGGAAATTAATGGAAAGGTAATTTCTTGGGACTGCACTCCCTCACCTCACGTTACTTTGTGCTTGAAGACTTAATCAGGAGCAGCGTTGGGCAGGCAGCAGCAGGCAGTCCTGATTGAGCTGCGTCCCTGTGTGCACTGCATCCTGCTTCTCATGGTGCTCAGTGCGTCCTGCAGCCTGCTGACATGGCATGGAAAAGCACAGCATGGCATGCCCAGCCTCCAGAACATGGCTCAGCACAGCTCCACACTTGCTGCACACCAGCACACCCAGCTCTTTCCAGAATCATAAGATCACAGAATGGTTTGAGTTGGAAGGGACCTTTAAAGGCACTCTGATCCAAGTGCTCACAACGCACAGGGATACCCACAGCTCCATCAGTGCTCAGAGCCCATCCCCTCACCTTGGCAGGGATGGGGCATGGTACTTCCATGTCCAATGCACCTTCACGATGTGATGCTTTAGGATCTGAATATACTGAAAGTAAAAACTGTCTGAAAAACTTGAGCTACTGAAGAGCTCTAATTGAAGTGCAGAAAAGGCTTAGCTGACCATCTGTATCTATACATGCAAGGAATCATTGGGACCATCTATCATTTTTACATGAGTGCTTGCACATGAAAGTGATGGATTTCCCAGCCTATTCAACTCTTACCTTAAGAACACTGTCGTATTTCATGACATTGTTTTAACCTACCTTTGCTTCTGTGTGGCCCCAAAAAAACCTGAGGCAACAAAAAAGCAACATCTACATTTGCTTTAGTGGGTAAATGACAGCCCTGTCCACAGCACGATTGATCTTTAAGGTCCCTTCCAAACCAACTATTCTATGATTCTATGAAATCTTGGCTGAAATCAACGAGTGCTCACCATAAGAAGCAATCCCTGGGCTCACCAGTGATGCTTTGGGGCACCTGGTCCTTGTGCAGATACCCCTAATCACGGCCCCACTGCAACCCACCTCAGAGCTTCCCCATCCCTCCCACTGCAGGGTGCTCAGGAGGAGCCTGACATGCAGCCCTGGCTGAGTGCCACTCCTTGCCCAAGGGCACTGCACCATGCCCACGGGCAGCACCTCTTTCCTTCCCATTTCCAGTCCCAGGAAATGATGTTCCCAGGCACGCTGGAGAAATGGTTGCCCTGTCTTGATGTCTCCCACCAGCTGTTGGACAAACAACTGCTGCCAGTCCACTGAAATGAATGAAAATGGTGAAAGTAACAGCCATTGAACCCCTTGCTGAATGGGACATAAATGGAAAGGGCCTTGACATTCTGTGAATTTAATTTAGTACCATTGTACAGAGAAGCAGTTACAGTTACATCATTATGGGTAGTAGCCATGACCAGAGACTCACTCTGACCAAGCACGAAAGGAGGTTATTTGGAAATCCATACCTATTGTTGGAGCCTTTGAATCTTCCCATCCCTGGCATCCCTGCCATACAGTATTGAAGTTCTTCTTCCCTCACCTCTGCTGCACACGCAGCAAAGCCCAGATGAGAAGACTTCAAAGAGGAGTTATGTCAGTATTGCAGAAAAGAAAGGAAGAAAGGAACTTTTCCCAAAGGCCAGCACTGTTTCTCACACACTTTCTCCACAGGCTTCCCTTCTGAAAGGAGGAGCAGAGAACAGGCTGGCCACGAGCAGCCAGCACTCTGAGCAGTGCTGCACAGCAATGCCGTGGCTGTGTTTTGTGAGGTGTCTCAGTGCTCCTTTCACTTCTGCTTTATTTCACTTTGCAAAGTTCTGTCATCAGAAGGCACTGGGTTTCTCCCAACTTGCTGCAGCAGCAGGGGAGCTGTGGGGCAATGGTTTCACATAGCAAGCTTGTTTCCTGCTGCTTAGGTCCTGTTAATGGTGACTGATCCAGTATATATATGAAATAATTTTGTACTTAGGTACCATATTCCCAAGACTTTCCTATCGTGCAGAGCGTGAACCACCACCCACCAACCAGTCTGCAGCAGACACAGGGCAGAGCCAGCTCTGGCACTGGAGAGATGTGCCACCACCCAGCGCCAATCTGTAGAGGGAAACTCACACCCAAGCAGAGCACTGTGCCCTGCAGGTGCAATGGGCTGACATTCATACCTCCATTCAAATTCTGTCAGGGATATTTTAAAAGCTCCACTTAAAAAAGAATGTACATTTTTGAAAGGATTTGCTACTCCCATAGGGACCTTCCCTCAGTAAATATTGGCACTGCCTGTGCTGGGATCCCAGTAACTGCTCAGGTGTGACCACAGCAATGGTGCTGCTGGATCCCAGGGTCTGTCTTGGGACAACTACTCTCTGACACCTTTATCAGTGCCACACATGATGGGACTGAGTGCACCCTGTACAAGTGTGTGATGACACCAAGCTGAGCGGTGCAGTCATACAGCAGAAGGAAGGGGTGCCATCCAGAGGGACCTCAGTAAATTCAAAAGGTGAGTCCTTGTGAACCTACACAAATGAGCATCAAAGAACTTGAGGCTTTTGGTTGAGAAATGTGTATACAAACATTAAAGTGCAAAGGATAGGATGGGAAATGAATTTGGTGGCCTCATTGGAATGGCCACAGCATCTGCAGATCATCCCATTTTGGGAGTGCTACTGTCATGCTGGCAAACAGGAAGATGCCTGCAGGGACAGTGTCCAAACTACAGGAACTTTTTCTTGCTCTTATTATCAAGAAAATCTTGAAAAATATATTGAAGCATCACAATCTTTTTACATATACGTCAATGCATCTTGTCCTCTACAACCAATAAGTGCCTTCAGGGAAGATACCTGACTACAGACTTTCCTTTTCCCATTTTTTCTTATAACAGAATCCTAGAATGGCCTGGGTTGCACAGGAGCACAGTGCTCATCCAGCTCCAACCCCTGCTGTGTGCAGGTCACCAACCAGCAGCCCAGGCTGCCCAGAGCCATATCCAGCCTGGCCTTGAATGCCTGCAGGGATGGGGCATCCACAGCCTCCTTGGGCAACCTGTGCCAGTGCCTCACCACCCTCTGGATGAAAAACTTCCTCCTCATATCCAACCCAAACCTCCCCTGTCTCACTTTAAAAACATTCTCCCTTAGATCCCATCATTACCCCCCACTTACTATATTGCATATGAAAGATCTCTTACAGAGTTAAAAATAAATATCATAGCATTGCAAAAATAAATAAGATGTAAAATTCTGATGCAAAGTGAAAAAAACAACACAAAATACGGGCACAGCATTTCCATACCCAGCGAGTGCCCACCACAGGTCTGGGGGCAGCAATCTCCCTAATGAATGTTCTCACAAGAATCTTCCCAAGTCCCCTTCAACTGAAGGCTGAAATCCTCCAGTTCTCAGAAAAGACAAAAAAAAAAAAGCAAGCAAGAGAAATGTTATATTCTTGGTTTTGTTAGCAGCCTCAGAGCACAAAAAGAAAGGTAGATTAGATGCAGCTCCCCCCAGGAACAGTAATTTTATTATAAGCCTCTGTATACCATATCGCAGAAAAAAAATCTCTCTTTCCTTTCCAGATAATTTCTAATTAATAAAGTTATATTTATTACATGCAATTAAAAATATAACCTTAGGGCACAAGCAACAATAGAGATATTGAGTCTGAGGCTTACTTATCAAGATTATTTTCATTGCTTTTTTCTCAAATACTCTGCATATGAAAATCCGTTCCTTGAAGCTGCAGCGCCCTGCTTCAAAAAAAAAAATGGTGCTTCTTAAATTAAATTAATTTAGCAAAGGGAAAAAAAAATAGAAGCTAGAATGCTTCGCATCTGAGAATAAAGCTAATTGAACCAAATCGTCTTTTCTGCAACAGAAGAAGCTCTGATGCAATCTAATTAAAAAGGAATAGGCCCTATTTCATCATTTTATTTAATCATAGTCAGGACAGTCGTCTGGACGGCACTTTTCCTGCAACTGCTGTAGGGATGTTCAGACCTCAGTAGCACTCAGTACCAAATCACAAAGTGTTACCACTTGGGCTGAGATTCATATTTCGGCAGCTTTAAGAAAAGCCTTTCCCAAATGTCAGCCCAGTATGCACTAATTGGAGTGTTAAATCTCCGGTGCTGCTGCTTACCTGAAAGTCAATCTCAGTCAGGGTCCTGGCACAGAAAAAGAAGTGTCTCAAGGGCACTGAGATGCCCGAGACTTCTATAATATATACATACATAATACAGAGAGAGCACAGATATGTCACCGGAGTGACTGAGTACAATGATTCAGGCATTAATTGGGTCCTTTCCTTTGGCACGCAAATGTAAAAGTCCTCAGCACAGCAAAAGCAGCTTGCATTCCTGAAATAGCAAAATGCAGGGCAGCTCATTGAATCACAGGATGGCCTGGGTTGCAAAGGACCAAAATGCTTATCTAGTTCCAACCCCCTGCTATGTGCAGGGTCACCAACCACCAGACCAGGCTGCCCAGAGTTCTGCAGCCCTGATTCCTCCCAGCCCCTCCTCACCACTGTATCTCCAATAAAAGAGCCACACCTGTGACTTGAGGCTTCCTTACCTCTACTATGGACGTATCCTGCAGGAAGGATTAGCCCATCCTGCTGGATTTACTGCGGGAAGCAAAGCATCACTTTCCTGTCCTGCAACACAGCCCTGCAGCATGGTGGCAGTGATTTACAAGGGGCTGCTGGGTCCCAGTGCTCTGCAGCACTGCAATGGGACACCAAAGGAGCTGCCTTCCACCCAGGCTTACAGCATTTGATCAGTGGCTGGGAGGGAGAATAAAGCCATGGTGTAAAGGCTGCAGGTGGTAGAAAGGGCAGGGCATGCAGTTGCAGCACAGAGGACAACAGAGCTCTCTGGCTCGTTGATCAGTTTGGCAGATCAAAAAGATGAATTTAAATGTAAGATTACTCTGAAATTGAATGTTAAAACCCCAGGTCCAGGAGCAAAGGTCGCTTCAGAGGTGGGAGATTTCACTGTGAGCATCACAGCTCTGAGTGTGACTTCTGTGCGGGGGACCACCAGCAAGAGATCCCAGCCAGCTCTGTGCTCACAGAGACAGAGCAGAACTGGGGAGTGCAGGCAGAAAATGAAGTGACAATCCTCTGCATGCATCACTGAGGCAAGCAGTGGTCCTCTTCTGCTGTGAGTGTTGTCTAGAACCAACGCCAGTGGTAACCCAGGAACCAAAACAATGAGTTTTGCCTTCAGACGTCCTCTATTTAGAGGGCAACAGAGCTCAGGAAGCTTTGCACTAGCACCAGGCAGAGGCCCTTCCTGGCTCCATAGCAGAGCTGTGAGCACTGCACCACAGCTTTGAGTTCCTGACCTTCGTGCAATAAAATCTGAAGGCTATTTAAATGGAAAAGGGAATCGTGAGTTTTTGCTTTGTGTCATATCACGAAGGTTTGAAATGAAAATGCTGTTCCTGGAGATGAAAGAACTTAGAATCTGCTCATGCTTTTTACCCTTAGGTTTAGAAAGCAAATAAATACGTAAACAAATAAATCAAGAATATTAAATCTCATCTAATCTGCTTTAAGCAGAAAATCTGAAAAGAGGCTTTCTTATTCTGCAGCTGAAAGAGGCAGGCGTGTGAGTGTCTCACAAGGAGAGATTTGTTCTCAAGTAACCATTCAGAATTGGAATTAAATTAGTGCTAACAAAGCCAACTTCCTTTTTAAAACCCAGTTTACAAGCTGTGCTGCCTCGGATGTCCCCTCTTCCCTGTGGTCCCTCATCCCCAGCACCAACACCTGGGCTCACAGTGGAGGGACTAAACATTGCCAAAGGGGTTGGAGCTGACAGGGATAATTTCCCAACTGAGGGCACTGCTATGCTTTTCCTCAAGGTGCACTGCGTTTGCTATTCCCATACCATAGGTGTTCCCTATTAAGAGGAACTTCTTAATTAACACTGCAATCAGAGCCTCCATTTCTTGTGTGCTTTCTTCTGACAGATGGTGAGACAGTGGAAGGCCAGAAATTTTCAGGAAGTGGAACAACATTGTCACATTTACTGTACCTTGCTTTCTAGCAGTATCTACTGCTCCAGATTCACACCCAACCAACTTATCTCAGTGCTGTGTTTCTAACAGCATTGCAGCCCTGCTACCAGCAGCTGGATGGGCTTGAATGCCATCCTAGAGCGCTGCTGGTATTCTCTTCCTTTTTGGATTGGCACTTTACAGAATTGCTCAGATTGGAAAAGACCTTTGAGATCAAGTCCAAACTCAACCTTCCGGTGCTGTTACCACTGCTCGACCTTCCCACTGGTCTGCCTGGGCTTTGCTCAGTGGTGTCTGCTCACTGCAGCCCACAGAGAGAAATGGAGGGCTGAGAGGGGAAGATTTGCCCATAAAATGTGTTCTGGATACCGCTACCAAAGCTTTAATTCACTACACCTTGAAGTTCTTCACTTTGCGTGTTCACTCATTGGCCAGGTTGGATGGGGCCCTGGGCAGCCTGGGCTGCTGTGAAATGTGGAGGTTGGTGGCCCTGTGTGGCACAGGGGGGGTTGGAGCTTCGTGATCCTTGAGGTCCCTTCCAACCCAGGCCATTCTGTGATTCTGTGAATCCAAAATATGGTTTTAGGAAATCCTCACCATTGGGCTATTACATACTGGAAATAAATCATGTACCTAAAACTCCTTTGACCTTCAGGCATGCAGAACACACGATGAGGCAGGGGGCTGGCACATCACTTCTGCATTCAGTGTGGTGGAAAATACTGAATTTCTGTGAAAATCATCTCTCATTTAGCAGTCAGCAGGATGAAATAATAAATCAAATAGAAAAATGATGTACTATGGAGAATCTTCACACGGTCTGTACGTGGCACAGTATTCATAAAATTTGTATTAAGTATTTTCTCATCACGTTGAGTTTCAAATGATGGAGATAAAGCAACTCAAACAGCAACTGTGCACTCTGGCATAAACTAGTTAAAATAATTTGCCTCTGCGCGCTACAAAACATGAGCACTGAATAGAAAATTATATTAAAAATTTATATAGTATTTCCTTGCTAAGCTTTACATGCATTATAATCATGAGATCCATTCTGATAACATCGTAATACAAAATAACGGGGATGACTCATCCAGCATGTAGAAATCAAGAAAGCATGTGGTGCTGCATGATTATGGCAGTGTTTATGAGTTGTTGCTTCCATTCACAAATGGAAGCAATGTTTTCAGAATAAAAGCAAGCGCTGGAACGCGAGATGTAATTTCCAGGGCTGGGGCTGTAGGTGGACTTCCACTAAAATATTCATGATTTGAGCTGTTCGCAGCTCGAATTAATTGCCATCCATAATTAATCTGCCCCTTAGAATCCTTCTATTTTATAAACAGGGGATTTATTGGACATGCCCCTCTAATTCGTATTGTTGGTTTTGTTTATTTGACGACCCGAGTACAAAAGATAGTTCTTGTCATGGAGAAAAATCAATATTCAGTTCATCGCCTGCTGCCTGATCACCTTTAAACCCGCCACAGAACTCCTACACAATTTAAAAACCACTCAAATTAATTCCTTAATTCTAACCAAGCCATTTATCATTTACTCCCAAGGCACAAGCCTGAATCTCATCAGCTGGCAAAGGAGCAGTGGAGGAGCTGCAGGGATGCCAGGCCAGGAGCGTGGCTGGGGGCAGCTGTGCTGTATGCCATGTGCTCGGGTGAGCTGCCTCCCAGCCACGTGCATCTGTTGCATAGAACCATTCCTATGAGAAAAGACCTCCAAGATCCCCAAGCTCAACCCCAGCCACCCCACATGCCCACTGCCCACATCCCTCAGTGCCACATCTCCCTGGCTCTGGAGCACCTCCAGGGATGGTGACCCCACCACTGCTGGGCAGCTGTGCCAGTGCTCAACTGCTCTGTGGGAGAAGTCTTTCCCAGTATCCAACCTGGGCTGGGCGGGAGGGTAACATCCATTCAAATGGCTGTAGAGTGCAGGAGAAAGGGCTGTGATCCAGGGAGAACTGTGCCCATTCTTCTGAAACTGCCAGGTACTGCTCATGCCCAAGGATAAAACAAAGAAAGCTTCTAACAGCACACAAACGTTATGCAGGAGCAAATTCCCCCTGCCAGTTCCCCTTGATGAGGTCAGTGATTAAAGGATGAACAGCCAGAATCTGCAATCCAGAAGCTGCCGATCAGACTTGAGGGTGGGCACCCCAAAACTCACCATCCTTGCAGGCTGCCAGCCTTATCCAGAGCCCCAGCTGAGCGGTGCAGGGTTGCAAAGAGGCTGGGGAGGCCCCAGCAGTCCTTCCATGCTGCAGTTCTGATTCACGTCTCTGCCATTAGTTCCAGACACGTGGGTTTTCCAAATTATTCTGTCCTACATAAGTTGTATTTCACAGTGCTGGCTTTTATTTGCCATCATCTTGTTGATCACCTTGCTTCATTAGTGTCCCTTTAGAGCAGAGAATTGCAGCTTTGGCTGATCTAAATAACTCTATCATCTGCAAATATACCACATCAGCAATCATTCCCTTCCCCATATGGTTAATTAGCATGCCAGACAGCAAGAGTCCCCAGGTGGAAGTCTCTGGACACCCTACAGTTAACCTTTTGCCATAGTCAAATGGCCATTTATTCCTACTCTGTGTTCTGGGATTTGGCTGAAGACATTTTGAAAGCCCAGATAAATGATGTCAGATGGCATTCCTTTGTGCCTGCTTGCTCAAGTGAAAAATAGACTGGTAGTTCCATGCAGAGCAATGCCACTGCAGCAGACGTGACACCGCCACGCTCTCGGGGGAGGCTGCGAAATCCCTGATCACTGTGACTATGCTGCATCCATCCTCCAGGCTCCAAGAGCTTTTGGGATGTATTCCTCAGCTCTTCCTGTCATTACTCCTTCCATGTGTCAATGACTGGGAATAAGGAGATATAGATAAAGCTGTGCTATGAACAAAGAGGAAAATGCTTATTGAAGTGCTACTTATATGCCTATAGAGGCTGTTCTGGGAAATCACAGAGCCACCAAGGTTGCAAAAATCTTTAGGATCATCTAACTCAGGCTTCCACCTGCACCACTACTGCCCACTAACCCACGTTCCTTAGGGCCACATCTACTCTTTCCTTGGACACCTCCAGGACGGTGACCACACCACTCCCTGTGCAGCTGTGCCACTGCCCACAGCTCTCTGGGAGAACAAAGGTTTCCTAATATCCAACCTGAGCCTCCCCTGGCACAACTTGCAGCCATTACCTCTCATCCCATTGCTTTTACCTGGGAGAAAAGGAAACTCCTTGCCACAACCTCCATTCAGGAAAACCCTTTTCCAGTTACATCCATACACAGTCACCCACCACACGCTGAGCAACTCCTGAAGTGTTATCACACCTGGGCACAACTCAGGCACCAATACCTAACACAAAATGGAGGAAGCATGGCACAGAATCCTGCCTCAAGCCAAGATCCTCAGCAGGTCTTCGGTGCCTAATGCTCCCTGAAATTAGTAACCCTAACATCTCCAAGGATCTTAGCCTTATCATTGGGAAGTTGTCCACCTTGGTGAGAGCACATTCTCTTGCAGACACAGCGCGAGATGCGCCTGGAGATGCTGCAAGGTCACAGAGGTGCCCGCTGCCAAGCAGCCAGGAGTAAAGGCTGCAACACGCTGCACAAAACATTTGCAATTGATCAGTTGACCAACTTCAATTCCACAGCTTGTTTGCCTCCATCACGGTGTTGTTACCAGACAGGAAAAGGCACACTCACAAAAAAATACTTCAATTAAGGGCTTGTAGCTCGCTGAGGTTTTGGCTTATGATTCAGTTCCATGAACTATGAGAGTGCCAATGCGTAATAGTATGTCATATAATTAAACTATTCATTAAGACTTCTGCTGGATAGAAAACTCAAAACTCAGAGGCATCCGACCTTTGGGGCACTGCAGACTTTCACACTTCAGTTATCCAGTTGCCTTAAAATTGCCTATTAGAAACTGCTTGACTTCATTGGCTTTGAGCAGTTTTTTGAACAGCAAATATAATACTAGATAAATGTAATGCTAATAGCTTCTTATTTTTAATAACGGAGTCCTGAAAAATAATAAAGCATAATTCTCCTGTAGATGCACCTTGCCATTTTAATTAATTCTGCACTGATAGAAGCTTGCATTTTCTTTTTGCTTTCCATACATAGCTGTGCTTAAGGGAACCTAAGAGAAGAACAGTGCATTCTCCTAAACAAGGGCCCCCCATGTAGTTTTCAGATAAGTAGAAATGTACAACTGGAAGGCAGATCCATGAGCTGCATTTGCAGCTGCGCCATTCTTCCTGTGATGGTAATTTTTCTTTCTGCAGTGTAAGTTACCTCCCACATAGGAGACAGAGACCCCAAGCTGCACAGAGCCCACCAGGAGCTGCCTCTGGAGGCCCACTGCTGCCCTGAGTGCTGCCCTGCTTGGTGCTGATAACACAGCAAGGCAGAGCGGACTGTAAGCATCTTCTACCCACAGCATGAAGAGCAGCCCACTGGTTTAGATACAGTTTTAGTCCAGACCTTCCATGTACAACCTGATAGGTTTGAATTTTTTTGCCTTTTTTTCTTTTTTTTTTTTGTTTTAGTAAAACAAACAACATAAAAATGAAGGTTTGTTAATTATATACATTAACTGTACATTCCGTATGGGCCCATGACAATTCCTCTTTTCTCAGTGCATCCCAGGCAAACCACAAGTTTGGCAAGCAATGGCCTGGATAACAAAAGCATCAAAATAATTTAATTCTGATTATTACCCAGAGCAGCTACTATCAGTAAGACAAAGATCCTAACCCAGCTCCCAAGGCAGGCTCTGCGCTGATACAATTTCCTTCCACCTCGCCATAAGTAACCACTACCCAAACGCCCTCATCCACTTCAGAAGGTGAGGCAGGCACAGAGAGAGGCACAAGATGCTGGGCATAGAGTCACAGAATTGCAGAATCATTCAGGTTGGAAAGACCTCTGAGTCCCCAGGCCCAACCCCAGCCCACCCCACCATGCCCACATCCCTCAGTGCCACGTTCCCACAGCTGTGAGCAGCTGCAGGGATGCTGAGCCCTTCCACTCTCTGTGCAGCTGTGCCACTGCAGCACCGCTCTTTGAGGGAAGAAATATTTCCTAATAGCCAACATGAAGCACTGCAAGCACAACACGCCTAACCTGCATGCACTGAGCAGGGGGGCACACGCACACACACTCCCCCCAGGCAGCAGAGTATGAAGTCTGTGGCTACGCGTTACCTGAACGGTCAGCTGATCGATTTTGGCTTTTCTGCTCTGTTGCATAGTGGCTGAGCTAAATCTCTCCTTTTATTAACCTGTCCCTCCGGTGCCTGCCTAACGAAGTGCAGGGAGCAAAGTAAGCAAGAAAAACAGAAGGCTCTGAGCTGAGCACTCCGCTGCCTCTAGGAAAGGTCAGCTCCTCTCCAGCTGCCCGCCCCAGGCACCATCATGGGGAGAGGGAAGCAGTGCTGCGCAGCACGGGCTGCCTCCTGCGCTCACTGGGATCCTGGTGTCAGCCCACCCGACAGAGATGGATGGAGGTGTCTTTATTAAATTATGCTGAAATTATCCTGGGCTCATAACGACTGCTGCTTGTTTGGACGGCTGAGAAGATCTGTGCTGCTGCTAGCTGATCTTGACATCATCATTTGTAGGAAACGATCAGGGAAAAGTGCTGTTAAAGCATATGGTGTCCACTTGATTTTTTTTTAAAAGAGGAAGTTAATAAATAAAACTTGATAGCACCACTGACTCCTTCAGCCATTGTTTATATACATAACCAGCTTCAGTACATCACTACATAGGAGGAACACATACTATTTAGGAGGAAGTTTTTCAGCCAGAGGGTGGTGAGGCACTGGCACAGGTTGCCCAAGGAGGCTGTGGATGCCCCATCCCTGCAGGCATTCAAGGCCAGGCTGGATGTGGCTCTGGGCAGCCTGGGCTGCTGGTTGGCGACCTGCACACAGCAGGGGGTTGGAGCTGGATGAGCACTGTGCTCCTGTGCAACCCAGGCCGTGCTGTGATCAGACTAGTCACATGATGGGGAAAAAAACTGCCACAAAATATACATGCAATGCCTTGAGTTTGCTTTTCACAGGAACAAAGGTCGCTCTAGGATGGCAGATACAAAATAACCAAAGAAGAGGTGGGGTGAGGTTGTGTTCCAGCTGGGAGTCTGCAGTCAGAAGTGCCAGATCAAATCACAAGAGTTTCTTCTCAAAGAAGAAATGCCCCCCTGGGCTGAACCTGCCCTCACAACCAGGGGGACGTGTCCTATTGGAATCCCATCCTCAGCCCCTCAATGAGCAGGGGAAGAGCCCCAAGGTCTCTGCAGCAGAGTTCCGGTGAGTTCTGCCATTCACTGCCCAGAGAGCAGCAGCTGTCATTGGGGATGCAAAGTGGAGGCTCTGAAGGAGGGATAACATTTGAAAAGAACAAAGTAAACTATAAAATCCCAAATACAACAAACTTCAGGGCCTAATTATGAAGTCTGAATAAGAAATGCAGGAGAAGAATTAAGAGTTAGGTTTTTTTTCTTTTTTACTCATTCCAATAATATTTTGCCAAAGGCTTTTACTTAGCAAGACATCTTTCCATCAGAGGAAAGCAGAGAATTATGAATTTCAACTTCACCGGTAGATGCACGTAACTTTGGGAGGGGAGATAAAGATGAAAGAACAAAATGTACCGTCTGGCTTTGGGCAAATACCCACAGTTT
This sequence comes from Lagopus leucura, assembly GCF_019238085.1. NCBI lineage: Eukaryota > Metazoa > Chordata > Aves > Galliformes > Phasianidae > Lagopus > Lagopus leucura. The sequence goes on along the minus strand of NW_024962250.1, from coordinate 42,012,327 downwards.
CATCAGCCAGATTTGGTCAGGCTGCAAATTTCAAGATACTACATGCAAAGGAGTAAGCTCTGCTGCAGTGTGTGCTTGTTCCCCAGTGGAGCACCTCGTGCCTCCCAACCCCAGGGGCCCAGCAGAGCTGCCCCACACAGCAGTGAGCTACAGGTGCAGCAGTGTGGGCCATCCCGAGTCTTACAGCTCAGCAGAACAGATCCTGAAACATTTCAGTGATCTTCCAGCATTTTCATCACCCTTCCTCCAGGTCCATTTGGCTGCCCTTTGATCATTAATTTCTGACTATTTCTCATCAGTTGCACCGTGTCTCTTAGCAGGTAGTCGAGGCTCCTTAAAGCATGGATGGCAACACATATTCCCAATTTCCCTTTTTCTGTTACTCCACATTTTTTGTCACATATTCTCACTGAGCAATCCCCAGCAAAACAGAGCTTCATACTGAGCAGACACCATTAGTATCACCTTGAAGTTGTGCAGTGACAGTTCTGGTTAATGAAACAGCACAGGTGTAATTGCTCACTCTTGATCATCAAATCAAATCTTAAATTAAAAATAAAATGTGTTCATAGAATCACAGCATGGCCTGGGTTGCAAAGGAGCACAGTGCTCATCCAGCTCCAACCCCCTGCTGCGTGCAGGTCGCCAACCAGCAGCCCAGGCTGCCCAGAGCCACATCCAGCCTGGCCTTGAATGCCTGCAGGGATGGGGCATCCACAGCCTCCTTGGGCAACCTGTGCCACTGCCTCACCACCCTCTGAGTGAGCATTCCTTACAGCCTGGTCTGGCTAAGCCTCCCTAGAAGTGATATTGTAAACACACTCTTTTGACCTCAGAACAGAAATCCTTGCATGAAACTTGCAAAGCAGCATACAAGAAACCAGTGCTTGTTTGTCCATAAGAATCACGCTTACCAAGCCAGATCCACGGGGTCGTGGCTGCCCTGGAACCACAACCCAGTTTAGTCAAGCTTTGCTGCATCTGAGCAATTTGTACAAAACTACACTCAAGAGGGCCCAGCTGTATCAGCTTTTGTCTCCTGAATTCCTCTCTTTCCATTTCTTTACTCCCTTTTAAAAATAAATAGAGTATCATGAACTCTCACATGAAGAAAAATCATGGGGCATCACAAGTGTTATTTTCCCATTGTTGTGCTGGATACAACACTAGCAATCTATTAGCCATCAAGCAATCAGCTGAGAAGTCCCCTTTAGCACAAGTCCTTTGTGCTTCACTGAAGGCTTTTGACAGCCCTTCTCTGAAAAAGCAACTCTTTGTATGGCTCTCAGAAACGCCAATTTCATACCTGTTACAACACTTCCCTGTGAAATTACAAGGCTGTTCATGGGAGAAAAATCACTGCACACCATAACCGCTTGGTTTTTTATATCATGATTTGACTGTGTCACGCAGCTAAGGCAGAAACAACCAAAAAGCCCTCTCCGTCACACAGAAATTAGAGCTGTTTTAAACAGAGGGGAGCAGCAGGGGGGTGAGTGTGGCCTAGAATTACACGATGCACCCACGAACATCGTGCTTTAGCACAGAGCTGTCAGCACTGGTGCACAGCCCCACCAGGACCCATTGCGCCAGCAAGAGGCTTCCATGAGAGCTGCACTTGCACAATGGAACCAAAGCAGCCACACTGATCAGCTCCTCCATTAGGACACAGCTTGCTGCTGTGCAGATGAATGCTGCAGCAATTATAAATATGCTTTTCTTGCTGCCCAATTTGTGTGACAAGCAGGGCAGCTCAGAACTGCCAGGCCCTTCAGGAGATGGTACCTGTGGAGCAGCTGCACTGACACAGTGTGCTCTTGACTGAGGTTCCATATGCACACACACCTCAGATACCAGCACATTACAGATGCACACACAATTTTCTATCACTGGGAGCAACGTGAAATAAATCTGAATAGCCAGGGTAATGATCCTGTACTAACTGGTGACACGACAAGCTGGAATCTGCAGGTCTTACACCTGGGTTGCAGCAACCTGCACTATCAGTACAAACTGGGGGAGGTAAGGATGGAGCACAGCCCTCCAAAAGGACCTGGGAGCACAGGTGGGTGGCAGCTGCTCATGAGCCAGCACTGTGCCCTCATAGCCCAAAGCCTACCATATCCTGGGCTGTGTCCAACACAGCATGGCCAGCAGGGCGAGGGAGGGGATCTGCCCCTCTGCTCTGTGCTTTGAACCTCACCGGGAGCAGATGGGAGTGCTCAGCACAGGAGAAACCTGGAGATGATGGAGTGCATCCAGAGGAGGGCCACAGAAACAATCCCAGGGATGGGACACCTCCCTGTGAGACAGGCTGACAGTGTTCAGGTAACACCAGGAAGGGCATTTGTGAGCCCCCTGCAGGATAGCCTCTATGAGGAGGCTTATACAAATGAGAAGACAGAAACTGAACACACAGCCCAATATTTCAGTTACAGGTTGACCTTAGGGGCAGCTTTTTGCTCAGTCTACACAAGGTGGCCCCCAACGTCTCTTCTAAAGGAACCGTGTCAGACTTGGGCTGCTCCCTCCCCACCATCCCCAAAGCCAGCACTGAGCCAGGAACCCCCAGGGCAGACTTCATTAATGGAAGCAGAGCACCCCACGAAAAAGGCTAAGTTATTAGCAAAGTAATTAAGGGTGAGTTTTTTCTTAATACAGATAAGATGCAAGCAGGAATAATTCAAGCAAACCTTATAACCCTTTGAATTCAGAAGCCCAGATCATTAATGCAAAATGCTAATTAAAGCATGCAAGCCTGGATAGAGAAGAGGAGGCTGTGATTTTGGGGTACCACGTCCTTAATCAGCCAGGTACTCAGATATTTCAGGGCAGCAGCTGGCCTGGATAACTCCATCCTTATCCTATCTACTGTCAAATGATGCTAAGCTGTGCAACATTTGCCCATTAGGGATGCTTCAAGCTTGGAATGTAGTCTGGCCTTACCTGCAGAAGTACATTAATATGTTACCAGCACTGTATTTTGAAAGAGATAGAGAGGCAGCCTGCCAAGAAACAGCTATGCAGTGACTCAGGGTGCATGCAAGTGATCTTGGAGAACCAGAACAAAAATGCAACTAAGTGGTGGCAGTTTTCTACAGAAGTACTATTGATGGCATAAATGCCAACTACTCCAGTGCAAAGAAAGGACAGAGGGCAGCCTGTGCAAGTCAGGAGATACCCACAGGCACAAGGCCAAAATGCAGAGAAGGCAGAAACCAGCTCTGCCTGTATGAAGGACAAATGCTGAAAAAACAGCATGATTACATGGGGACAAATTGGGAGAACAAAGCATTCAGGGAGAACTCAGCAAGGAGAGTCCAGGGCACCGGGGGGTTCTGGGCAGGCATGCAGCTCTGGAAGAAGAGAATGACAAGAGGGTGATAGGCAAAAGAGGCAGAAAAGGTTATGGAAGGTGGTAGTGAAAAGCCAGACTCTTTGATGCTCCTTTGCTATTGTTCTGCTTCACTCAGTGGCAATAGGACAATCGTAATCAGGCATGTAATGAGGTTAGCACCACTGACATAACAGGAATAGCTCGGCTACAACAGAGAGGAGCAGGGTAGAGAACTTGAATATTTTCAGATGTGTGGGGTGATGAAATTGTCCATGAGTTCTTAGACAAGTGACTGACTCACCCAGAACTGCTTTCCTGCTACATCTGAGAAATTCTGGAGGAAGAATGAGGTTGGAGACCTTAACAAGGCAAACCACTGCTCAACTTCCATGTCCTATTGCAGTGCTCCTTGGGTAGGTCCAGTTCCCTGGAGCAAAATCAAATGCCATCCTTGCAAATCCCCAGAAGACACCCAGGAGATAAGGAACAACCAGATACATTCATCCAGAAGGACTCATGGAAACCACCGCCTCCCCTTCTCCAACCACACGTGCCATACTGCTGGGAGAGAGAAGGGGTTGGCAGAAAGGGAAGCAGGAGGTCTCTCAGGACTTGGCTTAGGTGCATTAATGCTCTTCTGCAGTATGAAAGGATGAGAAACACGCTCTGCTGTACTGCATAGAAGCTGAATATGCTTCTACTGTCCAAAAGAGCCAATCTGAAAGCTGAAATAGGAAGACGGAGCCAGCTCCCTCAGCCCAGTGCTATTCACCATCAAAGGCCTGGTTGCTGGGAGGCAGAACATACTTATCCATCTGCAGGTGGTTTGGAGCTGGGAAGGCATACAGGCATGCAGAAAGCAGAATTAGACTTCAAAGCGATCCTACCATATTAGAGAACTTAAATGGAAATTTGAATGAAATCCAACAAGCAATAATCCTGCCCAGATGAAGGAGAAGTAACGAGGTGTGGGCTTCCTAGGAAGTCTTGGGGCTGCGTGCTGAGTCACCAGCATTGCTCTGGTGTATGCAAAGCTGATGTCAGTGGGATGGACAGCCAACAGCACTCCCTGTAAGAGGCAGGGTAGCTTTGTTTGTTTTGATACCACAGCTTTAAAGAAGATGCTGTTATTTAAGAGAGGGAGAATGCAGATACCCATGGTGACAGCCCTCACGTACACATTAAACCATAGGAAGACATTCAAAACACAGGTTCCTCAGAGGAGATTTGGAGTCTCCATCACCAGAGTTATCCAAACACAACTGCGTGGGGTGCTGGGCTGCTTGAGGTGGTCCCACAGGGGGTGAAGGAGTGCTCCAGTTCTGCCTCCAAAACACACAGCTCCCTGCGTTCAGTCACAGACGGGATGAAAATGAACTGCAGCAAGATAGTTCTAGGCCAAACACTGGGAAAACCAGGTTAAGAAGCAGAAGAGTGCAGTTTCCCAAGAAATTTGTTTCACAACGTTTGGAAAGGAAGGAGAGAGGAAAAAAAAAGAAAAGGAAAAAAGGAAAAAAAAAGGCAAGAAAAGCATTTGTTAGATACCTCTGCTATAGTTCACGAAGCCTTTTGTTGGGCAGATGAACAGGGTAATATCCTAGAATGCAGCATTTATTGGATTATATTTTAGAGCTCTTCGGGTTCAAAAGCTAATAACATAACTCAAGTAAGCCGAGGGTGAGAAACAAGCAGGGGAGATGGGCACAGAAATAAACGATCAAATAACCAATCTGAAACCTCCTGCCATTTAATGCTGCGTTTGAGCTAATTCTCTCTAGGAGAGAGACATTCTGTAATGCAGCAACAAAAGAAGAAAAATGCACTTACAGCCTAAAAATAAAATTCATGGTGGAGAAGAAGTGGAAGGCACAAACGCTCCATAGCTATACGGAGCTTCCCCAGATCAGCCAGCAACAAAACAGCACGTGTGAAAACACATTCCACTAAGGAAAATCCTCCAAGTAACTCTGATTTGGCAATTTTGTGTACTTTACATTAACAGCAATTAACTCAATAGCAAAACACAGCAATTCTTTACCAGAAGGAGTACCTGTTTCCTGAAACCTCCCTACCCGAGATCTCTCACTGGGGTACAGTTCAGCACTGTTCACATTTGCTTCTCCTTCATGGGCTTAGCTCTCAGCTGCTGCAATTACTGCAGATCCACATGTAGGCAGCACTCAGCTTTCTCCCCTCCCTTCCTCTCAAACAATTAACACCTCTGAAATTAAATCAATGCCAGGTGGTAAACCCTATTACTGCATGCTAGATAGAGAAGGCAGATTTCATTGTTGGTTCTGCAACTGTATTGGCAACTGTTTTCAGGCTATGAATGCAGCTTTATTTGTCCTAAATGCAAAATCCCAACCAATCTGCAGCAATCAATACAGCAGCAGGGATTTGGAACAACCTGCTACACGTCACAATGGGAACGCTTCCAACAAATCATATCTCAGAAGTGCTTAAATCCAACCTTAATTCTCCCTTTTTCTCCCTTAGAATTGGTTGAATCCATAGCGCTATTTGTAAAAACAGGTTTACTTATCTATGTGACAGGAAGATTGAGCATAAAATGCCTGTAAAAGATTTTATTTTTGTAAAGGAAAGGCATTACTGGACCGAGAAAAGCACACTGAAAGATTAACGGTAGATCTAGTTGAAAACTACTGCTAATCTGTTCATTGGACAGAAAATCTGGTTTCCTCAAATGCCGGCGTTTGTACAGGATGATGGATTTGGCCACGGTGCTATTTCCTCAGGGAAAGCTCTGTAATTACCAGGCTAAGAGGGAAGGGTTCATTTTGGGGTGCTTCTGCCCATGGGAGCATGCAGTGGGTGCTGTGGGAGTCCCTCACCCCTGTCCCAGTGAGCCCACAATTGCGGGTGCCCACACCTGCTGGGGCTGCAGGACGTGCCACCACTGGACTAAACCCAGGCACTCAGATATTTGGGAGCTCAGGAGAACTTTCTATCCCACATTTCAGGTGCTTTGCTGGTTTGCACCTGATGTGAGCCAGGCTTCCCTGCCAGCCCCATCCTGCGGCTCACACCCAGCTGCTAAATGGCTCCCACTGTGAGCTGTGTTATCTCCCCACGTGCAGCAGGACGGCAGCAAGGTGCAGACATCTCCACGGGGAATTACAGCTGACAACACATAACTGAGCTTTAAATTACCGGCTCCTTCCCAGGGCAGCTGCCCTCTACCATTTCTTAGATTTATAGAGTTTAAACCCAGACAGGACCATTAAATCCTTCTCAGCAGCCCCTGCCTGTAAGACATTGCATTTCATCCATTCACGCTCCGTTCCAGCCAGGGCTCAGCACTGCCCTGCACTCAGCACTGCTAACAGAGCCACTCGAGGCCGCCCTGCTCCTTCCCTGGTGTGTGCCTGCAGGCTGCTGTGCTGGTGGTAGAAGGACACTGAGGCTATGGGAGCAAGGGCTGCAGAAACAAACTGCTCCTGGTCCACCCGTCCTGACCCAAACAGATGCACTGTACACATTAACTATAATATACGGGCTGAGAGTGATTACACAACAGTAATTCAATCAGAAGAGTGTTATAACTCCAGAAACTGGAAGATTCATGGCCCTTTCCATAACGCATTTGATTATTTCTGTCTGCTTTAGAACATACGAGTGTCTGCTTAATGGTTTCGTGGGACTTAAGTGCCAAACGAAAAGAGGGCACATCTGTGCTGGAGCTGCAGGTTGCTCTTCAATCCATTTGCTCACAGCTGGAGCAAAGTGCTTCTGCCATGATTCCCTCTGCTCCCCTGCACCACACCTGGCAGCCTCAGCCCCATTTTCTGCTGCCACCCAGCAGCAGGACAGGGCACTCAGGCAGCCACTCAGCCCTGGGTTTCTTCCATACCTTCAAGAAGACTGCCTTCAACATTTGCATACCACCTCCCCAGTACAGTTCCATTTGGCAGCATCAGTTTCTTTCTTTTCTTTTTTCTTCCCCTTGCATATTTTCTCAGTCTATATTTCATTTCTTTTTTTTATTTCTTCCAGTTTTTCCCTGTCTTGCATCTTCCTTTATTCTGTGTGACATTACAGAGCAGTTTGTGCTGCTGCTCTGAGCCACACACGGTTATTGTCTCAAACACAGAAATCTCCGCCTCTCTGTATGTCAGGATGTGAGGATAACAGGCAGAGAGCCTGCATGGCAGAATTCCCAGATCCCTGTCACAACTCTACCACAAATTTTGAAAAATAATTTTTAATTCTTTCATCTCATTAAGTTGTGTGCTGTGAGAGTGGTGAGGTGCTGGAACAGCTGCCCAGAGAGGCTGTGATGCCCCGTCCATCCCTGGAGGTGTTCAAGGCCAGGTTGGATGGGGCCCTGGGCAGCCTGGGCTGCTGTGAAATGTGGAGGTTGGTGGCCCTGTGTTGGCGGGGGATTGGAGCTTCATGATCCTTGAGGTCCCTTCCATCCCAGGCCATTCTGTGCTTCTGTGATCTGATAATTTCTCAGTATCTTCATGCCTGGAAGGAAGCCATTATTTTGCTCACCATTTCTCACGGTCTGGCCTGCTCAGAAGGTCAGGAGACTCCCCATTCAGTTTGATTTTCCTCCACTCGAAACTGAGAATTCACTGAACCCAAAAGCATGAGAGAAAATAAACCCATTTCAGCAAAGATATTTTTTAAAGGAAAAAGAAGCTCTTACATTTCAAATTACCATTTTGCCCCTATAAAATCAGAAAATCCATTCTTCGTATGTTTGGCAGGCAAACAGAAGGGCAGAGTCACAGTGACCTGCATCTGCCCTCGGCATGAGAGCTGACATTCACACTGAGAGCCCATCCTCTCAAAGCAAGTCTTTGAGATCTGTGCCCTATTCAGATATAGAGTTTTCTATGACAGCAATTTTTTGTTCGTAGATCTGCTTTACACCATAGGGAGCCACTGCAGACTGGGGCTCTGTCACCAGAAAACACTCGCACTTTGCATTCACTTGCATACAAACCCAGGAGAGCAAAGCATAAGCAAACAGACTTTCTACAACGCCGAGCATTCGAGGAATTATTATCTGGAAACATCAAAATATTTGGGAAGCCGGAGCCAACCGAGAGCATGCAGACAGGGTGATGCTCAGGATGCCTGCAGGAGCTCCTTCCTGCTGGCTCTGCTCCTGGGGGGCCCTCCTGGGTGGGCACAAAGGAAAGCTGTCACTCCCTGTGCCAGGTGGGCTTCTGCACCTCCTGGAGCAGGGCGGTGAGCAAAGTCCTGCAGCCTGCAGGTGAGAGGCTGGGTGTAGGAGGGGAGCAGCAGTGGATGTGTGTGTTGAGCTCCCTTTGCCTCTGTGTGCTTGTTTCCTTTTGCCTTTGGAAACACAGCACTGCTTCCTGCCCAGCCTGGTGGGCTTGTCTTCTCTTAACACACAAGGAAATGAGCAGACAAACAACGCCTTTTGAATTTCTTCTTGTAGAAGATTTTCCTTTAAAGGGAAGCTGAGTAAGAAATCAGGCTTCAGATATTTTTGAATTAAACTTTTTCACTTCTCCATCTTCCAAAAACACCTTAGAAGACAGCAGGGGTCCCTAGCAGGGGATGTAGGAGATCTGTGTTGGTGCTCCCAAGCTATCTTGGAGCAGCAGAATCCCTGCGGTGCTCACACTGAGCAAAAGCTGCTTTCCTGCATAGAAGAGGGACTTTTTCTTGCAAGCTGCCAGCCCTGTGAATATGCCTTTTCCTGCATCTCCGCACAGACTCCAGTCCTGCTCCCCTGGGCCTACCCAGCATTTCGGCACCCCAAGACCTGCTGCCACCAGGGCCATCGGCAACATGACATCCTGCAGCTGGTCTGGGCACAGAGGACATCAAGTGCACCTCTTGCAGGGGGCAAATCCATTGGGACAGAATGGAAGAGAAGCTCCTGGCTGGGCCTGGTGCCAGCAATGAGTGCAATTAATTGTTAATCGCAGAGCTCAGGCATTACACTGTAGCCATGGCGACAGGATTGGGAAGAGGCAAAGCTGCAGTGGTGTGCATGGAAAGCCCCTGTCAGGAGGACTCCATCCTATCCACCATGCCTCTGGTGTCCAGCCCAGCTTCATAGCTCCATGGGCCACAGTCCGGTCAACCAGATGCCCTCACAGGCAAAGTATCTTGATGTTGCAGTCCTATTTTGCATCAGCTGAAAACTCAGTATCTCTTCTTGGCATTTTCTGATGAGTGTCTCCCATGCTGGGCTCAGAATCTGCAGATCCTTGAGGGACCAGTGGTGACATGGATGCAGGTGGCACCTCTGTGCTGCCAGCCAATGCCCAGCTCTATGTGAGTGCTGCTACCACACTGGGTGTGATCAGGTGTGCACGTGAGTACCAGCTATGTTGGGATGTCCCTTTGCAATTTCATAGAATCACAGTATGTTTTGAGTCGGAAGGGACCCTTCAAGGCCATCTGGTCCCACTGCCTGCAGTGCACAGGGACACCCACAGCTCCATCCGTGCTCACAGCCCATCCCCTGACCTCGGCTGTGTGCAGGGATGGGGCAGCACCGCCTCTCTGGGCAGCCTGTGCTGTGCTTCACAGCCGTTAGCATAAAAAGCCCAGATCCCAGATCTTTCACGGCTGTATTGGTGCTGCAAGACCTGCAGGGCACCCTACTCACAGGGGGCTGAAGAAGACAAAGAAGAACTGCAACAAACCTGGACCTTTCTTGAGACACATCCTCAGTGCTCATGTAACAACTGCCCATTCTGCTGGGACTCACCTGCTGGCACCTGCAGCCCAAACCCAGCCCTGCACCAGCCCTTTGCTGCTCTCCCATCTGCACGCTACAGCAAAGACAGCTTCACCATTCAAACAAGGTTCTTAATTTACAGAGCTCTTTTTCCCCCACTAGCAGGGAGCAGAACTGGGAAAAGAAAATCTGCTTCCAACAGTCTCCACTGGGTAACAGCCTTCCCTATTTTCTCTCCTCTCTGCAGCAGTATCACCCCCCCCTCCCCCCCCACCACAATCGTGCCCCCTCCCTCACCATGCTAAGTTTATATTCACACACTGGGACTTGGCATAATTTGCATTAGTTCAAATGAAAGAGCTGCATTTAGCACCATATTTTCAATCAACTCACTTGAAAGTCAGAGTGGCAGATAAGAGTGAAGGAGAAATTAACTGTAGAAAAGGGGCTTTTTAGTCTGCAGAGGTTGAGTACAAAGCAGGAGAAGGGCATGTTAAAATCCTTTTACAGGAGAATGAAAGTGTTTGCTCTGTTCTTCCAAGCCCTCAGCATGGTAAATTCTAAAAGTAGCACGCCAGTGAAAGGGAGAGAGATTAATGGCCATTGTTTCATGCAACTGGGTAATCAGGAAGGAAATAACTCAGCCCTAGTAGCTAAATTTAATTTAAGGATATACAAATCTACGCTTAATGATACACTGGCAAATATATTGCATGATTAAGTAAGAGATCTGATGTCAGGAAAGAAATCAGTGCCGGCTCCAGCAGTGGAAAGGAGCTGGCAGAGGAAGACACATCTTTGTGGGGTCTGGCTGCGGTGCCAGGGAGGCAGTGCTCAAGTTTGTCTCCAGGGATGTTGCTGGGCAGGAGGTGGCAGCTTCACACCCCTCCTATGGGTTCACAGCCACAGGGCACTGATAAATCTACATCTCAAGCCCACCTCAGAAACCTGAATAAATAGAGACAGCATGCAGTCAAGACAGCGACTTTGCCCTTGCAGTGCCTGTGCCAAAAATACCAGTTCTCAATGCACTGGAAGAGGGGAACTGTTATCATCTTAAGGATGAAATCTTAGCACACAAGAGCATCCAGTGTGTGTGCAAGCCCATTTGGCCATACACCCACACAGCCATCAGGACAGAATGCGTTCAGGTCCTGCACTACTGTAGTCTCATTAGAGCTAATCAAGCCATGCAAAGTCCCCACTAACTCATTGGAGTGGTCAGCACCTGCTGCTCCATTTGGGCTGGCACAAAGCATCACTAAGGCTGCCCAGCTGTGCAAGGGGGCAGCTCAAGCATCAAGGCATGGCAGAATATCCCATGGAGCAGATCTGGGTACACACAAGGACTAATAGACCTTTTCCATGCAAACATCCACCTCAAAACTCCTTAAACCTGTAAGTGCTAATCACAGCCTGCCACATTCTAAGAACAGGGCTGGGGGGAGCAGAGCACCTTATTTTGTTGGCTGGAGGGACAGGTTGTTCTCAGAACTCTGGTGGGTTCCCAGGGGAAGAAGCAGCTTGCAGAACTCATGCAGACATCCCAATACTCTGACCGTTTTGGGTTCCTTCACTGTAGCAGAAAGCAGAGAAGCAAAAAGGCCAGTGAACTCATCCACAGCTAGAGTGGGAGACAATGGCTTAAGGAAGGTGACATTAGCAGACTGCAGGGGCAGATCCAGCACATCCTCTGATCCAACTTATCCCAGTGGTATCAGCACTGCACCTCTGGAGGGGACTCCAGGGTGCCCAGGGCAGGCACACCGGGCTGGCAGTGGGATGCTGGCACAGCCCTGGCACTGCCTGATGAGCTCTGCAGATGCCGGTGCTGTCACTTGGGTTTAGCATCTGCACGGCGAGCAGACAAGTGAAGCTGACAGATGCTTTCCCTGAACAAGGCTTTCTGACGGGTGCCTTGATCTGTAACATTTGGTTTCATCACAGCACTGACTCATCAGCCCTTAGGGCTCTTTGATCATTCACTTTGTGAATTTTTGTCTTCCTGCTGTCCGAGGTGTCAACACTGACAGGGACATTTTTGGAAGAAGAGGGCAGCAATAATTCATTTCAATCTCTGTGGTTGCACTCTGTAACCAGCCCATGGACGTCCCTCCAGCACGGCTGGCTGTGCCCCAGTGCAGGCTCTGAGCCATGGGAGCTGCTGCTTTCACTGCAGTACAGTGCAACCCGTGAGCACAGCCCTCCTCAGCACACCTGTCCATTGCCTGGGTGCTCCCAAACTTGCAGCTCGTGTGAAGAAAACAAGAAATGAAGAGAAGGGTGCAAAGTTTGGGATGGAGCAATGCTTCCCAGCAAGCTCAATGATGCCCTTCACTCAGTGGTCTTCAGCACAACAGCTCTCTGTACATGCTGGGCATTGTCCTGCAGAGATTGTGGGCTATTACGAGTGCACGCTTGTTCCAGTGCTGTCACCATGGTCAAGAGAGCAGCAGAGTGAAGCTCAAAGGCAGAGCTGGAATTGTGCCTGTGTAATCTGCTTGAGAAGCCAAGAGGACAAAATGCAAGATCAAGGGAGTAGTTAAAACGATCTAGCTTTGATCTAAGACATAAAAGAGTGGAAAAGCTTCTTTTTTTTTTCCCCAAAAATGTTAAATATTAGCTATTAGTAAATCTGAACTGTGCATTTTCCTGTCCAAAGAGATTCAAGTCACTTCAGCAAGCCCAGCAGCCGCCTCAGCACTGCCCCACAGCCCTGCTCAGTGCAGCCCAGCCCCAGCCTGGAGCTGGCAGCAGGCGTCACGGCCATGTGGCTGTGGCTGCTCCCAGCTGACACTGCCCTCCCTGGGCTCCCTGTCCCCCCAGGCACTCAGGTTTGGCTGTAACAACACATGCTTCTTGCACTCATCTATACCCACTGGGCGGGCGCGCAGGCTTCCAGTGGTTCATATTGGCAAATGCAACCCACCATGCCTGATGGGGTGCTCTCATCTCTCCCTCCCACCTGCACTACAGCACAGCTTTGACATTTTTAACTCTCTACCTGCGGGATGTTCTGACAAACAAAGGGAGCACTGGGAGACCACTGGCACCAACTGGTCCTCAGTGCAGTATGAGATCCATACGCACTGGTTGAGGTGGGCTGTGGAGGTAGCAGAGCTCAACCCAGAACCCCTGTATGGATAGATGAAGGCAACAACTTATTTTTTTCCGATGAAACACAACAGCAGACTGGAAGTTTTAGAAGATGGGAAGAAAAAAAAAAAACACACAGAACCAACCAACAATTTTCGTGCACTGATTGAACAACCAGACTGAAGTTCAGAAGCAGCTCTGTGTTGTCTCCTGGTAAATCAACATGCAAGTGAGGGAAATTTCCCACTTATTCTCTGAGGCTTAAAAAAAATGCAGCAGATAACTACTGTTATATGTTTCCAAGATGCTGTGTATTAGCCAGGAATATGATACTTTATGCTTTCCATTGACACTGCACACAAATTGAAGTTAAGTTGAAGGTTATGTTGGATATCAGAGGGAAGTTCTGTGCTATGAGAGTGGTGAGGTGCTGGAACAGCTGCCCAGAGAGGCTGTGATGCCCCGTCCATCCCTGGAGGTGTTGAAGGCCAGGTTGGATGGGGCCCTGGGCAGCCTGGGCTGCTATGAAATGTGGAGGTTGGTGGCCCTGCATGGCACAGGGTGGTTGGAGCTTCATGATCCTTGAGGTTCCTTCCAACCCGGGCCATTCTGTGGTTCTGTGATGTTCTCCAGGAAGTGCAGCAGTAACCACCCCTGCATGGGTGCTGCAGAGAGCTTGGAGAACCGCTCACACAGAGCACAGTCGCATACAGTCACAGCCCTGCAAGAGGGGCAGTCACACAGAGTCATACAGCATCCTTCCTATCCACAAACCCTGTAGCAGCCCATGGGCAGCAGGGACGTGCCAGGACATTGGGTCAAGCAGCAGCGCTATGCTCTGCTCTACACAAGGCAAAGCTACACACCTGCTGACCATTCTGTCTTATGATAGCAGCTTTTGTGCTCCCACATCAATGTCTCATCTCAGAATGACTGACAGGGCTCTTGAAGCTCTGCACAGCTCAGAGGAACGCATGGCCTTGTTTATTTAGTGAGTTTGGTGGAGCAGGTGAGTTTAGTGGAAGCTGATAGGGATGTTTATCACATAACAGCCAGGCAGAGCAGCTGCAGCATATCAGATCAAACAGAAAGGGGGATCTGTGCTGCAGGAGAGCCACGGGCACAGCACAGGCAGCAGGGAGAAGAGGGAAGGATGCAGAGCGAGTATTTAATCATAAATATTTCAAGGTATGAATTCCAAAAGCCTGCCCAAGTAAGTCGGTGGCTAAGCTGGCAGCTCTGGGGGATGCACAAGGCGCACTGCACACACTCCCATCCAGCACCTCGCTGCAATGATTTCTACAGGTGGGTGTTTGTGTAAAGGAAACCATGAGTGTCTCCAGGCTGCAGGGTTGGGGCTGTGCTCTGTGTGTGAACTGTGCAAAGTTGGCCTGGCAGACTGCAGCCTGTCCTGTGAGTTGAGCACTCACATTGCACAGGTCTTCGTGTGCTGCTAAGGGTTGGTTTCAGGAAAGGATCTGCATCTCCCTGGAGTGTCACTTGTGTCTGATAGATAAGGTTCAATGTAAAAACTACAGTCCAACAGTGCTGCAGCATATTGCACAAATCCAGATTGTAAATGCTCTGTAAAGAAAACAAGGAGAGCAGCTCTCCAGGCTGCAGAAGCATCCCCAGAACATTGACTTTTAAGTTAAAATACTTCATGGTGGGCAATTTTCAAAACCTGACCTTCTTTCCCAAAAGGAAAATACCACCCCAAATTGATAAAATAACAGCTATTGGCAGCAAATCCAGACTGGAGTTATTGAGAATGCTTTTATCAAGGGAGTTGAACAAAGGCCATGGCACAGAGCTGCTAGTTAGGCAGAAATGTCACAGGGCTGGCCTTCAGCCCACAGAACTTCATTTTTGTGCTGCTGACTTCCAGGATTTCATAATAAAGCACTCCCTAGAAGTTCTGCCTTTGTCTGAAACTCCTGAGAAAACAGAAATAAAGTACCAAAAAATTCACCTTCTCCTGCCATCTTAGATAAATGCTGACCAGAATCTTGCTAAAATAAACTGACGTCGTTACTCAGAAAGTAAATAAGCTCAGGAAAAAGGTCGATGTGAGCTGGAAACTTTGCATTTTCCATAATCCTAAACAGATGGATAACACTGCAGCAGCAAGGAACCCCCCTGTCTTGCAGCTAACACAGAAGCAGTTCTCCTGTACAGAAGCATAACACAGCTGCCCCCAGCCTGCCCACCTCCACCTGTGGAGCCCCAGGGACCACATGCCCTGTTCCCATGGCTTCTTCCTGCAGCTCTGAGCAGCAGTGTGTGGCAGCATCACTTGTCCATAAGCGTTGCACCATCAGCTGCCTGCATTCCTTCAGGTTAGATAGAAGGGAAAAGTCCTTTACAGTGAGGGTGGTGAGGCACTGGAACAGACTGGCTCAGAGATGTGTTGGATGCTCCATCCCTGGAGACATCCAAGGCGAGGCTGGATCAGGCCCTGGGCAGCCTGATGGAGCTGTGGTGACCCTGTGGATCTGTGGATCCTGTGGACTGGATGGCCTTTATAGGTCCCTTCCAATTCTAAGGACTCTACAATTTACTTTTAACAGCCTTTTGCTTCTAACAGGTGCGATTTCAAATTTGAGAGAAGGGGAGGGGAAGGGAAGGAGAATGAAAGGGGAAAGAGAAGGGAAAGCTCAGAAAAGAAAGGGGAAATGGAGAGAAAAAAAGAATGTAAACTTCATTTCCAGTCACATAGTATCCACACCTGCAGCCCATGGCCTGAGGACATTGCCTAGGAAGATTTCCTGTCAGTGCTTTCCATCATCAGAGGAGCCTCACAGCTTCCCTTAAGACAAAGGTGTTACTCAAAATGGGAACTGGATCGATTGCACTGAAATCTGGTTAACGAAACCCACAGTGAGACCATTGTGTCACCTCACGTGCATTTTGTGATAGATGGTAACAATAACATTGCTCCAATCTTGGCTGTAATATTCATCCAACCAGGCACACTCCTTTAGATAACCTACAGAGTAACCTTTCCTAAAGTAATTAAAATAGTAAAGTCATTAGCTATTCATTTTATTCTGCAAAATACTCAACCTAAAATTAGTTAACATTCCCAGGTGAATATTATGGAACTGATTAGTTTTCACCTTTCTGCGGATTCATCTTTGCATCAGGGCAAACTGCTGCACTCCAAAATAGACTGCAGTGTCGGCACTGCAGGTTGGGTGCACTGCTGTCAGCATAGGTGGAATAAACAGCCCTGTGCCTGTCAGTAACTGCAGAATCATAGAATCACAGCATGGCCTGGGTTGCACAGGAGCACAGTGCTCATCCAGCTCCAACCCCCTGCTGTGTGCAGGTCTCCAACCAGCAGCCCAGGCTGCCCAGAGCCACATCCAGCCTGGCCTTGAATGCCTGCAGGGATGGGGCATCCACAGCCTCCTTGGGCAACCTGTGCCAGTGCCTCACCACCCTCTGGCTGAAAAACTTCCTCATATCCAACCCAAACCTCCCCTGTCTCACTTTAAAACCATTCCCCCTTGTCCTATCACCATCCACCCTCACAAACAGCCGTTCCCCCTCCTATTTATACATTCCCTTCAAGTACTGGAAGGCCACAATGAGGTCTCCCCACAGCCTTCTCTTCTCCAGGCTAAAGAAGCCCAGTTCCCTCAGCCTTTCCTCATAGGAGAGCTGTTCCAGTCCTCTGATCATCTTAGCAGCATTCCCCTGTGCCCATTCCAAGAGCTCCGTGTCTTGTGCTGGGGGCCCAAGACCTGGACACAGAACTCTGCTTCTTGTGCAGAACCTCTCCTCCTTTTTGCTCAAGTGCTGTGCTCAACTTGCATTGAGGAGCTTCATTTCAACTTCAGTTTTAATTCATTCATATTCATCTTATAGCGTGGTCAATTTTAGTTCAAGCTTCAACATTTAAACTTCATCTAGCACTGAACAACACGATGCTTTCAATGCAAAGTTCCCCAAATGGTTAGGGTTTGCTTTTCATCCAGCACAAATAAAAGCACAGGGTCAAATTTGGGTACTGGAGTGGGGCCACGCTCTGCCTGGTGCAGTGAGCACATCCTTAACCAAGGGACCGGGCATCCTTGGGGGAACACCATCTGAGAACACAAGGATGCAATGAGAATGGCCAGGAGGAATCAAAAATGGGAATGTGCCAGACTTACAAACAGCGGAAAGCAAACTGTAAAGTCATTCATAAACAGCAGAGTTGTGCATCAGATGCCACACAAGAAGGGCTGGATGTGTTCTTACACGTGGGACTAGAACCAAGAGAATTTATCTTAGAAGGATGGCCCCCAAGATCAAGAGAAGACAGCTTGAGACTGCTGTCAATGAGCTAAATCCATCATGAAATACTACGTTAATCAAAGCAATTTCAGAATCATTATCAATGGGCTGAGAGAACAGATTAGGAGCACAAAAAAATGCATGCAAAAAGATGCGCTGAGTGGTCTCCTGGCAAAGGACACATTAAATATCATCGAGCAGGGGCTCTACTGGTTGTGCTTCTATTAAATATTAATGATTTCAACAGCACAAGTGAGGAAGCTGTGAATGACATCTGTATGGGAATGATTACAAGTGCTTTGGCGGATAGGATTAGAATTTAAAGTCATCTTGGTAAATTGGAAAATAGTCTGAAATCAAAGAGACAGAATTCAGTAGAGACAAGCACACATACAAATGAGAGAAAAACAAATATTCAGAGACCAGAATAGGGATCGCCTGCTAGGCAGCAGGGTTGAAAAAAGAGGCAACGGTGACAGCTGAGAACAAACTGAACATGAGTTAATAATGTCAACCTGTCAGTGCAGTAATGCACACTGGGATCTACAGACGCCGGCGCGATGCACGAGATGTGGCAGGAAACACTCTGGGCTCCGGAGCACAGAGCAGGGCTGGGCTGGCTACCTGGGAAAAGCTTTAATTACCTGGAAAGCCGTATATTGGAAGAACTTAATTAGGAAGGGGATAGGATACTTCTTGCTTGTAAAGCGTGACACAGACTTGACATGGTTTGGTATCTGTCAAACGTGGCTTTTTTCCACCTCGCCCCGCCTCGGGTGCATGTTGGAGCAATGTGTTTCAGGATTCTTATTCGTGCCTCTCAAAATCTTCTCTTTTTGAGCTCTGCCTTCACAGCAGTTTCCATTCCATGCTGGAGCAATTCGCTGATCCTACGCCGTGGTATTTTTATAGTACCACATCATGCAAGGTTGGGTCAGATCAATGCATTCCAGCACATTCCCTCTGTTCAGAGCCGCTGTACACAAAGTGCTCATGTACCTGCACGGAGAAGATAAGCTGCACGTTGCTCTGTGTCATTTCACAGCAGCACACAACACTGGCTGCTGCTGCTTTTGTGTCCTTTGTAATATCACCTAGCTCACTGGGATCGCTGCAGGAGATTACCAAAGGCAGCAATCTTCAGCCCGTTTAGTCCTGCACCAGCAGCTTTCTGAACAATGACCATCTTCCAAGGCTTTGGTTTCAGTAAGTGCTGCTGTGCTCAAAGCAGAGCTCTGCAGAGCTGAGCTGGCTCCTTACAGACCAGGCCCACCTTCCCAGCACTGCTGTGCTGCAGCACAGACCTCAGTGGGGCTGGCAGCTGGCTCCTGGTGAGCCCTGCTTTTCTCCATGGGCAGCGGATCAGCAGAGCACTGTGATGGGCATCCAGAGAGCCTGTGGCAATGCTCCCTCCAAGTCACTTCAGGAAGAGCTTGCTTCTCTCTATCAGCCCTCTGCACTCTTTCTGTGGACATCTCTGGGGAAGATGGGCATCACCCCAATGATGAAGGGCAGTGATGGGCAGCATGTTCACCACCTGCTTTGAGACAAGAAGGAGGAGGGATCTTCCCTCACAGACAGGATTCCAAACCTGTGGGATCTCCAGAGGGAGTAAGGCTCTAGCAGCACATTCCTCCCATTGTCTTCCTCATGGTCACTTTCCTCTTCATCCCAGTGTGACAGGCAGGGCAGGAGATGCCCTCCAGGCAACAAAGTGACCCATAAATACTCGGTGTATTGGTAGGGTAACAAACCTCAGGATCCCAACAGAGGGCTGTCCAGACATACAAGCTTTTTAAACCTCTTGGGCTGCTTGAAGGAGTGTTTAACTTACAGATCAGCTATTCTTTGCTTAAAAATGTCTTCAGCTGAGAATCCATCGGTCACCCTCACTGTGAGCAGCCCTTAGTTCATGGTTGAGCAACTGCAGATCTCAAATTCCCATCCCTAAGCCCATCTCATAAGTAGGGTACTGAGGAGGGAGCACTGTGATACATTTTTTCCTGAAAATGCCTCTGGTAATTTTTCTACAAAAAGCATCCCTTTAACAGAACATTTGGTTTTGGTGACTTTGCTCATTAAAAAGCCTGAGTGAATCTGAATACAGAAGTCATAGCTGAAAATGTAGGTTTTTTCTGTTTGAAGGCGGAGGATAGTGCCTAAATAAAGTCCAAATCAGGTCATATTTCATAACTGGATGTTTATAAAGTTGGCATCCACTCCTTGTTATTAGAGTGTTATTTCACAAGATAGTTCGGCCATTGCTTCCTATTCTCCTTCTGCTTATCATAGAATCATCACAGAGTCACAGAACGGCCTGGGTTGGAAGGGACCTCAGGGATCACGAAGCTCCAACCCCCCTGTGCCATGCAGGGCCACCAACCTCCACATTTCACAGCAGCCCAGGCTGCCCAGGGCCCCATCCAACCTGGCCTTGAATACCTCCAGGGTCGGGGCATTCTGCTAGGCATTACGGAAGAAAGAGAAGTAAATACAAGTAAGCCTTGGCACACTCTGGCCCATCTTTTTGTAGCTCGGCAATTTAAGGTGTTTTTGCCTTTCCCTTTCCTTCAGCTGTTGGTAGAACATGACACAGTTCTGCCATGTCAACAGAAAGAGCTTGTGCAGCTGTGACGGAAGCATTTCATTCCTTTCTTTTTCGCTCCTCCCTCTACGTGTGCAAAGTTTCACTTCTGAGAGGACGTCTATGGACAACAGAAGCTACCATCCAGCATGTTCTGTGGAAATACAAGAGCCTTTAAAACCAGAGAGAGCACACAGAGCACAGCTCTGTCCAGCTCCCCATCCTGCAGCTTACATCCACCATAAACACGCATGTTTAGCATAAGAAAAGATGGAATAAGATGCAGAGCTCCACTCCAGTCCCCAACTGGACTGCTGCCTCAGTTGCACGGGAACTTGCCATTAGCATTTTTTCAAAGCCAGCCTTTTTACGATGTACTTTTTTATGTACCCACCAGAGATTACATGCTGCTCATGGTAACTGCACAGAATAATATCATGTGAAGTACAAACACTTTCCTCTCTCAGTGAGGCATTTCTGTACCGATAGAAGGAGCTCCTGGAGTTCCTTTTCTTTCTTTTGTTCCTTTATAGGCTGAGGATATGAAAATTGCTTGTGCCGTGGGGTGTGGATGCTGGAGGCTGCTGTCACCTGCCCATGAACAGCATGCACTCCTCCAGGAGGTTTTGCTGGGCTGTGTCCATCTGCAGACTCCCAGCCAAGAAGCAAAACCTGTGCTACCGTGTTTTGGGGAGGGAAAACTGGGGGCAGCTTGGTTCTTGGAGTGCCTGGGTGGGCTCCTCTGCACAGCCTGGGAGCACCACAAAGCCCAGCACAGCACACGAGGCACACAGCAGTCACCCAGTTACACTGCTTTAAGTTGATAACTTACAGTGATCATCCAGAGCACGTCTACTTTAAAAAGCAGGTTTCACTGCAGCACGGTTAAATCTGAGCCAGGATAAACAAGAACAAAATTTCCTATGATCTTTCTAGTATATGCACAAAATACATCTTCCTTCACCTTTGCAAATAGGGGACAATGGTAATTTGTTACGTGCATTAAAACTGTAATAATGCCTTTCGGTACCATCAAGATTACATTAGGAAGCTCTGTGTTCCCAAAGGGAAGATTAAAGTGCAAATCTAATAGCATGATTTGTTCTTCAGTGGAGCACTCTTGTGTGGCTTGGAACAAAATATTCCCAGCAGAAAATATCCCAACACGCCTGTGAGAGCAGTTTCTGCGCCTCACCAGCTCTGTGGGAAGGTGAAAGCCGCATTTTCTATTTGCGTTGATGAGTTTTCTTGTGCACTGGAGAAGCCTTGATCTGTAGGTAGTTGATCTGTACGAAGGGAAAGCTGAAGTCACGTCTTGCAGAACTGCGGACAGGTGAGATGACAGAAGTGTGACTCTCAGGAGTTGATTTCTGGGTCTCGTCCTCCCCAGGAGCACAGCCTGCCATTGCGGAACCCTCCAAGCAGGGAAGCTGCAGCTCAGGAGGAGTGGGAGCAGCCCAGGACCACGACACTGGGGAATGGTCCCTGCAAGGCAGGCACCAGCATGCGATGCGTTGAAGGAGCCATGTCCAATTTTGGAGAGCATAGGACTGGTGTACAGCATTTTCTCGTTGCAAATTTTGATAGCCATGGGAAGACGAACACAGCACATATCACAGCAGAAAACCCCAATGAATCAGCCTTTCCTGTTTCTCTGAGAAGTCCAAGTGCCCGATCTAAGCACACAGATTTTTCTCCCTCATCTCCTTGGATCACACTGTAACCAGATTTCCTTTTGTCTGCTGAGATAAGCCCCACCATCCCGAGGCACTTCTGCAGAAGCCTTCACACACAGCCCTCTGGTTTCCCATGGCCATCACGTACTCCCATCCCGTCAGCAGGAGAGGAGCACTGCCAGGCAGCACCATTTGGACACCGCCTCCCATTGCTTCCCCCCTCACCAGCCACACAAAGCTTTGTACAATAGGCAACACTCGATCCAACAGATGGATCCGCGCTGGGCTGGACTTCACATGCAGCACAGCTGAAAGCCATGCCATTGAGCACAAGGCACATCCAGCCAGCATTCATGGGGAGCCAGGGCACACAGCTGCCAGAGAGAGCCGGGCCAGTACTGCCCACCTTCTCCCTTCAGCTCTGAAACTCCATGTGTGGTTTGATTTTTTCTGTGAGATGAATCACACGACCTTTTGCTATGTCTGCTGCTGCACTTCCCACCAAACGCCAAATCAACACCTTGAGTTTGCTGGGAGAATCTCTGGATAACCAGAGCTGAAGAACGCACAGAACTGCCATCCCAGACTGCACGCCATGCAGTGACTGGCAGTCCTGTTGCAGTGGGTCTGGTTTCCAATATGAGTCACAGACATCACATGGGAAAATGATGCATCACTGAGCACGCGCTGCATTTCTTCCGATTCCTTATGGAAAATGCTCTTTTGCCTTCGATTCCAAACTCCTAAATTTTCATTAGGAGTTGCTCTCCCTGAATGGACCACTTCCACTTTTAATCTTAATTAGGAAGAGACTAAGCTGCTGCCAAGCTCTACACTGCTTCACCATATAGCTGAAGATGCATGGGGAATCCTTGTGCCGCTCCAAAACATCTGATTTTTTTCTTCTACAAAACCATGTTGGCAGGAGATGGAGAATGAGATTTCCAAACACCTGACAGAACACTCAAGGATGAGCCTGAAACCTTCCCAAGGAGCAGCCAGCTGCTGGAACCCAGCACAGCCCTGCTGGATGTATGGAGATCTTCATCCCTTTCCATCTTCTGCTGAAAGAAAAGCTTACAGAGGGAAGGCATTGGCAGGCAGTGCTCTGCAGAATTCAAAAGGCAGACACAGCAGCACAGAGAGAACAATTAGAGGCCCAATTAACATGCAAGTAATATATCTCTTGAACAGAAATAAGGATGCTTGCTAAAAGTGATCTTTGTCTCAGCATTTTCCCCGCTGATTTATTCTGAAGAGCCAACAAGGTGTGTATATATATCTATATTCTCTAGCAGAATTGCTCAGCTAGTTATATTGCATGTCCTATTTGTCGACCGTTTCTCTATTACTTTGCCCATTTAAAACATACCTTAAAACAACCAGGAACGTGGCTGCCTTTATAAGCAGTGCCTCGTGCGCACCAGCAGAAGTGCAGAGCACTGCCATGGGAAGGGGCAGTTCTGCACCACTCTGCATCCTAGGGTGCAGCAGTGCCTGGGCAGGGGCTGCAGGGAGCAGCCCATAGGGCAGTTGCTCTTCCTCTTTTTTTTTTTCTTTTCCCTTGGTTTATCTGCAAGTTACTCAAACCAGGAATTTTCTCTCATTGTCAGACCTTGATCTCGTTTGGAACCCCTTAACACTACCAGAATGTGTAGTCAGAATAGCCACACACTGGCACAGGTTGCCCAAGGAGGCTGTGGATGCCCCATCCCTGCAGGCATTCAAGGCCAGGCTGGATGTGGCTCTGGGCAGCCTGGGCTGCTGGTTGGCGACCTGCACACAGCAGGGGTTGGAGCTGGATGAGCACTGTGCTCCTGTGCAACCCAGGCCATGCTGTGGTTCTGTGATTCTATAAATATATACACATTCCATGTACTAGTCAGAAAAAGAGCAGTCTAAAAGAGAGCCTAAAGAATAGGAAGAAAATAAGTCAAGGAGTGCAAATAAACGAGAATCACTTCATCAGAAAGATGACAAATTAAAGGCAATAAAATGTTTAAAATGATCATTCTCCCTGAAGCACATAATTAGTTCTAACCGCCCATTACAAGATTTCATTGAAACCAAGGACAGAACAGGTTTAAAACCCCAGCTCCCCTCAGTCCTGCAGTCACTGCACACACAGCCACGTGCTGTGCCACATCCCTTTGGTTCAGCTCATTGTCCCTCCCAGCTCCACGTCCCCCAGCCCCTCGCTGGCCGGGCAGTGTGAGAAGTGGAGAAACAGAACAGCCTTGGCTCTGTGCAGCACTGCTCAGCAACAGCTGAATGTCACTGTGTTATCTAGGTTGTTTTTCTCCCAAAGCCACAACCAGGTATCACACCACGTGCTGTGAAGGGAAGCAGCTCTGTCCCAGCTGAACTCAGGGTGGAGGGGCTGTGCACAGCCGGACGCAGCTCAGCACCTGCAATCAGCTGCACTGAACCGCTCTGCAAAACGTGGTGGCATTTACACAAAATTAAAACGGATCAGCCTCTGACTGCTTTGTCAAGATGGATCTCATCAAACCCGGTTTGCTGAAATATTTATTCCGAGCAGTGCTCTCATCCTGCCCCTCTCCTTACAGGCAGCGATACGGTTATGCTTTTCTCAGAAACTATGCTGCCGTTTAGTCATGACGTGGCTTTTCCAGGGAGCTGCAGTCCTTAAAAAGGGGAGCACAGTAGCCGATGGCAGCAGGGTGCTGGGGGCTGCACCAAGTGCTGGGCTCCAGGCAGCAAGGTGACAGAACGCAGGGATTCAGCAGAGGGGCAGAGGCAGCACAGCCACTGCTGTACAAGGAGAGGCCACGGGCACTTGACCTCTGTAATTTATCCAAGGGAAGAGCAACAGCCGATTACATCGCAGCCTTTAGTGCCATCACAGGGAGGTGATTCTGAGAGCAGGCAGCTCTTTAATTTAGCAAAAAAAGACATAATGAGAGCCAAAGGCTGGAAGGTGAAACTAAACAAAGCCGGAGTAGGAATGAAGTTAATTAAGCAGTGAAGCAGCTCACCTCACACGGAGCTGATTGCCTATCATTTGAAGCACTAATTAAGAGATCACCCTACAGGATCCGTACTGGCAGTAAGGCAGGGTGATGGGAGGAGTTGAGCACGGAGCAGCCCTGCCCAATGCTGTTCCTAGGTGGGAAGTGCACAGCACTCCCTGTGATCCCCAGGCAGCAAGAGGAAGTGCAGGATGGGCAGGTAGAGGAGCTTACAAGCTGATCTGCAAAGCCTGGGTGACAAAGTTACTTCTAAAAGCAAGTCTGAGTCCCCCAAATCCTTTTAGCTGCCATTTCTGAATGAAGTGAAACCTCACCTTACCTGTCGCCAGGTAACCAGAGGCAGGACAAGAGGCAACAGCCTCATGTTGCAACAGGGGAAGTACAGATTGGATAGTAGGAAACATTTCTTCTCCAAAAGAGTTGTCAGGTGCTGGCACCGCTGCCCAGCAGTGGTGGGGTCACCATCCCTGGAGGTGCTCCATAACTGTGGAGATGTGGCACTGAGGGACGTGGGCTGTGGGCACGGTGGGGTGGGTAGGATTGGGGATCTTGGAGGCCTTTTCCAATCTGAAAGATTCTACAGTCTAGTAAGTGACTTTTAAAAGCCTTTGGGCTTGATGCTGCTGCATGGAGCCATGCCATCATTCCACCGAGCTGAGCTTTGTGGCTGCTGCCACCTGCAGCACCCAGCCCTGCAGGCATCCACAGCCTTCTGCCCAGGGTAACTGCACTGCTCTGCTCTTGTGCCAGGCACAGATGAAAAATGACCTAAATACTGCCAAGTATACAGATATCTAGCACCAGCAGTGGTCTGAGCTTCCCAAAATAGCACAGACAGGGAGCTACAACTATGGAACAGTGAAAGCTCCTGAGAGCAGCAATATTTCAGAAAAGCACCTGAAAAATAATATAGTCTGGCAGATTCCTTTTGCCGCAGGGACTATTTCAGACCACACTGCAACCTTCATTGGAGAAAAGGCAAAAGAAGAAACGATTCTGAAGCACAGGATACCGACCTTGTGAGCAGGACGAGGTGCTCCCCAGTCTAACTGTGGGGTGCCTCTGAGCATCCCTGTGCACAAGGAGATGCTGACACCCCACAGAGCAGCCCCTGCTCAGGTGCTGCAATGCCTGCTCATTGTTAAGATGCAAACTGTTTGCAAATCCAACAGGAAAATGGGATCTGTAGGTGTCGCAGTCATTACTGATTTTGCTGCCTCACTATAAAGCTGCTGAGAGAAGTTCCAGTGTGGCAAAGCACAAGGAAAGGGGCACACTTCCCTGAGCAAACCAGGGAAATGCCATGAGCTGGGACCAGATGGAAAAGGGTGGTGCCCCTAGAAAGCTCAGGAGCTTCCTAACCTGTAACCTAAAAGGGGCTGGGGATACTGCAGGCATGAGGTACAACCCCTCCAAATGAATGGGAAAACGCACAGGGTGGGCAACCAAATAAAGGTATGAAAGATACATAAATCATTGGGAAATGACCCCACAAGGCAGGGAAAGCAAACAAACAAGAAGTCTGAGAATTAACACTTTGCACACGACAAAGACGTCATCGTGCCTGTAAGTGAACTGTGTGCTACAGAGGAGCACTGGGGGAGGGCTGTCACTTCACGAGGTCATGGGCAGAGCAGAATCCTGGAACAGTCACACCTTCTGGGGGGAAGCAAACAAAAATGGCAAAATCAGAGGCTGAACAGTGGGCTGGAAAAAAAAAAAGAAGAAGAGAATAAAAAAGAACCACGAAGAAACAGAAGAACCTGCTCTGCAGCTCCCAGCTGTTGTGGAGGATGACAGACAAGTGGGAGCCACGATAAAAGGGGACTCGGCTGTTGGTAGCATGAGCATGGAGACAAGCAGAAAACTGAAATCTGCTTTAGTTAAACTGGAATGGCTCCCTAAAGAAAAGGGACCCTTGACCAGGCAGAAACTAATGCAAGCACATTTAGTACTGCTGTAAAACTCAATTATCTCTGAGGAAGCAGCAATAGAAAACCAAATGATGAAAGAACACACCAGCTCACTTGGCCTCTGAACAACCACTCAGCAAAGCAGCAGCTTTCCCTGTGGGATGTTTACTTGGACCTATGGCTCTGTGTGACAAACGGGACCACCTGGTCCCACTGAGAAGGTACCAGGCACAAAGGACACACAGTATCTGTATTCTTGCTAAGCCCAACCAGATCAGCACCAAAATCTGCCAAACATTTCAGGAAGGTGATTTGACAGTAAACCAAGGGGACACAGCAGGCAAGATCTGAACATAGCAAATACGTTTCCCAAATGAATTCACGTGGGACCCACTCAGAAATCTGTTGAAAATCAATACACAAGAACAGAATTTGAGGTTGTCTGATGCAACATCGACATTCACATCCGAAAGGACATTCACCTTCATGTTTCACAGGCATAATGCATTAAAACAACACAGCTGTCTGTACTTCCACAGCAGGGAGGAAAGACAAATCATTAAGAGTTGGATCAGAAGATACACACACAAAAAATGGATGTGATGAAAGGCAACTGTGTTTCCGTGGAGGAAAGGCATGCCTTGGGATCCTGGGTGGTGTAAAGGGCAGATGGGTGTGAGATGAGTTTAAGGGAGCATATGAACAGGAGGGGAATGGCTGTTTACAAGGGTGGATGGCGATAGGACAAGGGGAATGGTTTTAAAGTGAGACAGGGGAGGTTTGGGTTGGATATGAGGAGGAAGTTTTTCAGCCAGAGGGTGGTGAGGCACTGGCACAGGTTGCCCAAGGAGGCTGTGGATGCCCCATCCCTGCAGGCATTCAAGGCCAGGCTGGATGTGGCTCTGGGCAGCCTGGGCTGCTGGTTGGTGACCTGCACACAGCAGGGGTTGGAGCTGGATGAGCACTGTGCTCCTTTGCAACCCAGGCCATTCTAGGATTCTGTGATTCCCAACCTTACTGATTCTATGCCTCTATCTTGGCCATCCTTACAAACCTCCTATTGCAGTCTGTCTCTTCTTTGCATAGAGCAAAGCAAACAACCATGTGCAGGGTTAAAACCTGCTGCACCTTGGTTCCTCCTGCTCCTGGCCACAGCACAGCACACACCGTGTGCTCTCAGAGGTCTCACAGAGGCCCACCAGCGCAGTGGGCACAGACTGCTGGTCTGCACAGAGCAGCTGTGGGGCTGCAGGCTCACCTCTCGCTGTGCAGCTGTCACAAACCCTCCATCTCACTTCCCTGGGCGGCCTCATTTCCCTCCGTGCTTTAACTCACTGTTGGCCTCAACAAAATCTGTTACACCTCATTTCTGATCCTCACAGGAGGAGCTTTGTTAAAGAAAGGCAAAATCTAACTCGATTGCTCTCGTGCCCTTTTGTGTTTTACTACTTTATGAAGTACGTGCACTTTTTGCAGATTGCCTTTGCACTTTTCCTTTCCAGCAGGGGTAGATATGGAGGAAGCAATACAAGATGGGATGCTCACAGTGTGCACAAGATGCTCACAGCCTCTCCCCCGCTGTGCCCCAGTGAGCTCACTCTTCCACAAGCATTTTCACTGCATTACCTGATCCTTCAATTGCCTCACTCCACCGCATACAGGTCGCCTTCTCAAGTTAAGTATTACTATCACATAGATTTTTGTCTTCCTGCTTTTTACAGAGATGTTTTAGGTCGGCTACAGTCTCTATTACAACATGGCTCTTCAATAGCTTTATCTATAATCCTGTCTCTATTCTGCTCAGGATTAAATTGCAGTTGCTTTTCTCTTTTGTCTACTTCAACCAATGGCAATTTTTTATTACACCCGGAAATGCAGCCTCTGTGTGACACTGATGAATAACTGAAATCTTTTATTACTTCTTTAAATCCGCACCACCTCTCTAATCCTCTTTAGCATTTTACAGTCCAGATATCAAACCGGTCAAAAGATCGGAGCTAGACTGTGATTTCCCTGTTTCTGTGTGGGATGTCAACCCACAGAAACGCTGTGAGAAAATGGATATAAATTGTTATATCTTTCACTCATTTATCAAAGTAGCTTCCCCAGCGCGCGAGCTGCTCTGCCATGGCTGCCAGGTGGTGGTGGGTGAGGACCCCTGGCTGGATGGGGGTCCCCTGGGTGGATGGGGGTCCCCCTACAGCCCCACACAGCCCCACACCTCCAGGCTCTGCCTGCACGCAGCCAGCAGACCTGAGGCACTCGCAGCCCCACACCAGTCAGCCTAGCACAGCATGCAGATTGTGAGGCTTCCCGTGCTTTCTTTTAATCCCTGATCACACCTGCTGTGCTCTTGGTGGCATTTCCATCCCCAGCTGTGTGCTCACATTCCTCCGGCAGATTCAATTGCCACCTGCTCAAAACAACAGACCTCCCCCATCCCTGCGTGTTGCTCTCTCTTACTCGGAGCAGAGTGCATCCTCCCAGTGCTGCATTCAACTTATTGCTCACAGCTTCTGTGAGGGTTACTTTGATTTTTGCTTCGATGTTATTGCACCCAGCAGGCCAGCTACCAGGTGGTGCTCAGTGCAGCAGCAGCCTGCAGTTCTTTCTCTCCCAGCTTAGAATTGATTTCAGTCTTCTTTGTTTTGTTTACTGCAGAACTTGGAGACTGTTTTCTGCAAGCTCTGCCGGGCAAGCAAACTCCATCCTTGCTTCATCAACTCAATCCCACAAAGTCGCTGTGACTGTGAAGGAGCATCCCCACAACCACCGCGCTGCTGTGCAGGACGTGGCCGGGGGCAGAAGAGGGCTCCAGCATAGCAGGGCACTGCACTCAACTCCTTCATGAAGGAACCTCATTTCTGCTCTGCTGGCAGGTAAGAGCTGTCTGCTCAGCTCTAAAGATCCCTTCAACAAAACACCAGAAAAAGCAGCTTTGCAGATTTCACGGGCGCTGTAAGATGAGAGAGGAGCTTCATGAATAAGCACCTACCTGAAAAAAATAATTACCAGAAGTAGGCCAAACAGAGGAGGAGTGGATAAGGATTCCCCCCAGGGTCACATACTATATTCCTGTTGTAAGTTTATATATAGACGTCCTAAATAGCAAACCAAATTAAGCTACATTAGTCCTTTTTGACAGCTCAGCTGTGGGGGAGTCACGAGCATGGAGCGAGCAGGAAAAATCAGAGGCTTTATCTCTCCTGTGTAACCAGATCACACAACATTAATTAATCTCATATTTGACTTTGGAAACACTTCCCGTTTGGCTTGTAGCGCTACTCCTAGGAGTTATTAGCAAGTCCTGTTCTGTCTCTGGCTCTTCTCTTGCAAGTCATTCATTTCCAAGGAGCCAACACAGCTTCAGACAAGCCCAGTGCAGACCTTCGCACCCGGGGACAGAGCACTGCCCTGGCAGCAGCACCAGCATTGCCATTTGCTGCTATCACTTCACCACATCACACAGAACCACAGAATGGCCCGGGTTGGAAGGGACCTCAAGGATCACGAAGCTCCAACCCCCCTGTGCCATGCAGGGCCACCAACCTCCACATTTCACAGCAGCCCAGGCTGCCCAGGGCCCCATCCAACCTGGCCTTCAACACCTCCAGGGATGGACGGGGCATCACAGCCTCTCTGGCAGCTGTTCCAGCACCTCACCGCTCTCACAGCACACAGCTTCCCCCTGACATCCATCCTCAATCTGCCCTCCTTCAACTTACAGCCATTTCCTCTTGTCCTGCTTTTATCCACCCTTTCCAAGAGTCCTGACATTTCTTACTGCTCTCAGAAATACACAGATGCACAGTACACGTTCACATCAGCCAGCTCCTGCCAACAGGCCTTTGTTACCAGGCATCATGAGCACTAGCATTTAAACCAATTTACTTCGTGGTTAGGCTCAAGCAAAAATTACTTATCCTTCATGTGTGCATTTCAACCGATCTGCTGCGAAATGACTCAAGCTAAGGCTTTGTTAGAAGAATTTCCTCTAAAATCTAAGTTTGTCAATAAAAAGCTATTTCTAACTGGCCTCCCACTTCTGCTGCTTCTGAGATATCCATCATGAAATGCTGTGTTCGTAGGGCTTGCCAAAGGACCTTCCTCTAATAAGAAAGCTTGTCAATAAGTTCACTTTTTAGCTGTTCTTCCCAAAGCTGTTGTAAAGATGTAATTGTCAAGAAGATATAGATTTACTTGGCATCCCTAGCTAGGCTTGAGAAATTACAACTGTGCCTTTCTGTCAAACACATGCCTTCAGCCAAGTCAGTCTGAAATTGTGTACAATGCTTTAAGGAGAAACTGTAGGAGACAGCTTTTTCCATATACTTCTCACATGGGAGAAAAAATATAAAGAAAAATTTTTTATATTTAAAGCCAAGAAACAGAAAAATAGCAAAACTTTCTTCCTGGGAAGGTTGTGCTGTATAGCCACGTTTGACGAGCAAACCAAATGTTGGGGGTTGATTGCTTGGCTATTTGATTCCAAATTTATCTGGCCTTTCTGATGCTCGCAGGTTCTGGGCTTTATGTAAAATAAAGCTTTCCTCGAAAAGGGCAAGTTCAAAAACATGTGTCCTCAGACTGTGGAGAGATGTGTCCCTCACAGGGACAATCTGCAAGCAAGCTCAGGAGTTGCTCTGTGCTGTGCAGCCTATCACTGAGCCTGAAGCATTTCCTTTGTTAGCACGTCTATGACTGTTTTATTAGCCTAATAGCCAAAGCATCTTCGATCCACTCTATTTTCATTTCCTTGGTGCTAACTCCTGAACTCTAGCAGTTACTGCATTCTGGAGGCACTGCGAGCTCAACAAAACCACTCTAAGAAAAAATAACTGAACAAATACCTGCAGAATCTTATGCCCTACACGGGCATCGTTTCCTTTTCAGCCTCAGCACCCAGCCCAATAAAAGCCCCATGGTGAGAGTGGATGGTCAGCATCCAGCACAGCCCTCCAGGCATGCTCCACCTGAGGAAAGCCCATCAGCACCCACTACTTCCAAGCTCAATTGAAACACTGAGGTTGGGAGGACTTCCTACAGAACACAGAAGTACATCTCACAGGCAGTTGCTTTTAAGAATTGTAAGCAGGGCTTTTACATAAAGCAAAAAGGACTTTGGATTCATCAGAGAACCTTACTGAGAGCTGCCTATCTGCATGGCAAACAATGCCTTTTCTGTCTGGTTCGTTCTGAGCTACAGAAACCTGCATTTTTAGTCACTTTCAGTGATTCCAGCAAAATTGTTTTAAGTGGAAGAGAAGGACTTCTGTTCCCTACTGCCCTTTGCTCTTCACTTTTTTTTTTTTTTCTTTTTTCTCTGAAACCAGCCACAGTTCTCTCCCAACTTCAATCACTGTATATAAGAGCTACTCAAAATTCTTTGCTGATACTGAGGAGGAATGGCACCATACACAGAAGCTTGGTAATTCTAAGCATTTTAGGTACCTGTTCTTGCAAGAAACACGCAGCATTTCCAGTCATTGTAGCACGGAATTATCTAGTTTCTCCTTTTACCCAAATCCCTTTCCCTTATGACTCCATTATTGGAAGTCTAAGCACATTAATTTCTGACTTTGCCTGCTGTTTCAGACCAGCCTAAGGATACAGCATCACACGTGAATGCAGCACCACCCTCTGAACGCATCACAGGGCATTAAAACTAATGATTTTTTTCAAATGTTTTGTGCATCAACAACCACCTGAGTTGGAATGAAGGTCTGCATGACTTACATCTAAGGGAAAAGAAGGCTGCATACCCCGAGGCGACTGGTTACCTTGGAACACCAGTCAGATAAATCATAGTCAGATCAAAAAGCAAGGACTGACTTCCTAAAGACTAATCCTAATCTCAAACAGTAAAACAAAAGTATTTTTCTTCTGTGCACAAAAATAAGTATTTCTGATAAAACCCAGGGATGATAAAAAGCAGCAAAGCACCCCAGGACGAAACCCCACTGAGGAGGAGGAGCAGGCATGCCAATATGGCACATCCTGCCCATCATCCCATGACTGGGGATACAGCACAGCTCAGCACAGCTCATCCCACACCATTTCCCACAGCCCTGGCACAAGAGAAAGGTGATTGCAGCAGAGTGGGGCTGGTCTCTTCTCACTGGTGACAAGACGAGGGGAAATGGCCTCAAGTTGCACCAGGGGAGGCTTAGGTTGGATACCAGAAGGAATTTCTTTACAGAAAGGGCTGTGAAGCACTGCCATGGGCTGCCCAGGGAGGTGGTTGAGTCACCATCCCTGGATGTGCTTAAAAGCCGTTTGGATGTGGTGCTCAGGGCCGTGATGTAGGGGTGGGCTGTTAGAGTTGGGGTAGGATGGTTGGGCTGGGGTTGGACTCCATGATCCTTAAGGTCTTTTCTGACCTGAGCAATTCTGTGACACTTTCATCCTTGGGCTGCAGCAATCCCTGCAGTGTGGCAACAGGAGTACAGCCTCTGCACCCAACGAGCTCTTGTGGATTCAGTCACAGCACAACAGGCCCAGAAGTTTCTTTATTGAAAGGACATCCAAGAGAGCACTGGGCCTGATGCTTTGTTGCCCCTTCTGCATTAGCTAGAACCTTTACAGCACTAATGACACGTCTTAAGTTTCCTCTGGGAGAACACTGCTTTCGTGGATAGGCTCAGAGAAGTTAATTGAGCAAAACTCCGAGCCAAGAAGCTTCTTCAGATCTGCTAACCCCAAGTATTTCTTCTTAATTGGAGTTACTGAGAAGTTCAATCTCAGATTCATTCTAAGTGCCTTGTTGGGCTGCAGTCTGAGCGGTCTTTGCACTGAAAAATGTCACTGCAGTAGTCTACAGAAAATTATTTGCAACTGGGGCATTTATCAGTTAAAATTAATCCTTCTCCAAGCGAAGAGGCCTCTGCTTTCCAATTACACTGCGGTGAAGAATGGAAACAAAGGAAAATCGCTCACCTTAATTAGTCCCTTTGCGGGGCTTGTTGCGAGCTCATCCCTCATCCCAGCTCACCCAGGTACTGCAGTAGCCCCGCCGTGCTGGCAGCACGGTGCTGCAGGGAGCTCCTCCACAGGCACTGCTGCCATGGGCTGGGCAGCTCTCCGTGCTCCATACCCAAGAGCTGGCAAAGAGAAGAGATGCCAGCAACTTGTCCTTCAGAGGCCCACATCTGTGGTGGTGCTCATGCAAAGCGTGCTTTGGAGCAAAGTCAATTCTGAAGAAAAAACACCCTGCGGACCCTTTTCATTTTGTACCTACTAACAACGTTATAATTTTTGGGTCATGCAAACTTCCAACACTTCAGATAATACGAAAAGAGTAGAAATTGCTTAGTAATCCCGTTCTTCAGCCAGCTGGTGGAACTCAAACACATTATTTAAGATACAGACCGTAATTTTACAGCAGAACTTCATGTATTCTGCACTGTGTCAGATCCAGTGGTTCTGTGGGGTTTATATAAGCAAATGCAAGCCTGTTGGATAGGGATAAACTCAGTATCTGTTTGGAACTAAGCACACAAACAACTGCATTATGAGACTGATGCCCACAAACTGATACAAAGGCAAGGAAAGACAGCCTTAGTGCCACCATGTTGGAGACCATTCAGAATGCAGGCACAATACTTCTGCTTGAATGACCCTACACAGCAACTCATAGCAATTTTGCAGTTATCTTTAGTTCATTGCATAGAAAGTAGGTTTGTTGTCATCTTGCTTGGTAAACAGCTCGAATGTTCATAACTGGGAAAAAACATACACTAGTTTCCATTTCTACTTTCAACTTCTTCCACAAGAAAAAAATTAAGCCATTCCTCATTTTTGCCTTCAAGAAGCTGGTTTCTAATTCCACTGTCACCTATGCAAGGAGAATTCATTTCTCACATACAATAACTATGTGAGGACATTTAATGCATAGAGCAACTCGCTCACCTCTAGAACACAGAAGAAGCCGCCCAGAGCCTCCTGTCCAGCTGGGAACAGTGCTGCATTCAGTGCCTACTGCTGGAGGTGCCATGCTGCCAGCATGGGCTCACACCCACAGCCACAGGCTGCACCAGGCAGGGGCTGATGCCAACACACCTGAGCAAGTGCTGGTCATGGGTTTTTGGTACATTTGATGCCTCTGCACACCGAGACATGCAACCTATTCATTTCTTCCATCCAACAAATACAAACATGCTATGCAAATCACCAGCTTTGACAAAGCAGGCATCTTACTGTCTTACAGAGGGTTGGAAGCTGCAGTGTGAGGCTCTGCACTTGGAGGTGTCCATGCACGATGGCCTGCAGTCATAGTCACACTTTTCCCACCCAGGTACTGCCCAGCCTTCTGCCAAGTTTGACGTGGCTTCTGTCAGAAAAGCTGCATTTGGGTGGCGGTTATGAGCTGCCTGACAGCACTGCCTGGGATGAGAAAACCACAGAGTATCAGAAGTCGCTGTGGCATCAGCAAACACTCCATTAACAGGAAGCTAACCAATCGACATCTTAATCAATTCAATTAGCAGAGCAACAGGTTGCTGAAGTTCCCCAGGAGGTGTTTGCCCACGTGGAGCCCTGGTGAGGAGCAGTTTGGGCAGACTGACATTTCCAGCTGCAGCAGCAGGCACAGCTTCTGCAAAGCCTGGGCCCAGCTCTAGCAAGCTCTGAACCTAAGGGAGACTTGAGGAGTACAGCTGGCTAACGAGATGTTGCTTCTTTGCCTCCTTCCATCAGCTTCCCCAGTCCAGCAGCTATTTTCAAATATGAGCAGCTCAAGCAGCAGGCAAACGTGCAGCCCCCTCTTCCCACAGGGGCACACAGTGCAGACCCCCATCCCCTGCCTGGGAGAGAAGCCCCACAGCCCACGCTGCTCCAGCTGGACCAAAGCTGAGCTTCTCTGCATCTCCCCAGTGCAGGCTGTGGTGACACGCAGGACCCTGCTCTGCTGTCACGAGACTGCTCACATCTTCAGCACCCATAGCAAATACCCCCCACCTTCTCAGTGCAGGCACTGTGGGGATCTCCATGGACATGACTACAGATCCTCTCTCCGCACTCCTTTTAATTACTTGCTAACTAGAAAAGGGAATAAATAATGATGCATTACAACTAACTTTTCTATAACGTTTCAAAAGTCCTGCAGAAACTCTGTTTATAGTACGTTACAAAGATATCATTAAGGGCCCTTGAAAACCACTCTAATTTTAATCAGTTCCACTGTTATCTCCTACATTCAAGACCGGGACTGCATCCAGAAATAGAGATGCCTCTGAAACTCAGAAAGAGGCTACGTGCATTCCTTCAGTAGCTGCTTCACTGTTGGTAGACAACCAAAAGCAGCTTCTCCAATTGCCCCCAAAGAAGGACAACCACCCCATTTCCTCCCCTACAAGTGTGTGAATAAATAAGGACATGATATGATTCCGCAGCTGAATTCTGATAACCGTGTCTCAGACCCTAAGAATAAAGCAATTATAGAGCTGTACATTCAGAACTTAGTCTCCTAACTCAGCCCTACCTGACCCCCCTTTCCAATTAGATCCAGACACTCTACGAAGAGTAGACTGACTTTATAGATTTCTGCTGTGATCTCAGAGGTCTCCAACTCCACACACAGTCTTCCAAGAAGCTGATTCATTATTCATTTTTCACTGCCTTTGTTTGAGGTCTGAACTACAAACTCAGCTCAGCTCCAATCAGTGGGGCCACTCCGTGGTACCCCAATGGAGACAGAGCCTTCAAGAACCATGCCCCTTTTGGGGAGTACTTCTGTTCTATAAGACAAGAGTGCAACAACCTGGCCCTACTATCTCTGCGGTCTTTGGGCCACAAGAAGAGATGACAGAGCAAAGGGGAAAGGAAGAACGATTCTCCTCACAGGACACTGAAATAAATGGGAAAATCACACAGCCTTCCAACCACACAACACGAGCTCCCAGGCCCAGCTATTATGGAAGTACTCGACAAGCAGTCTTCTCTGTATATAAGGTCAATCCTCAGGTTTGGCACTGAATCCCAGCTGCTCACGTTGATAAGAATTTGAGAGCAGAACAGCCGGGGATGGAGTCTGCTAATTAAAACATTTCACCTCCAGCCTCTGCCTAATGGCACTGCTTCTCACAGCTTGACAGAACACCCACTAGTCCAAAGCAAGCCTGGCAGCCACACGCCAAGTCACGGTCCCCATTGGGGGAGCATAACCCTCTAAAATATTTAGAGCTTTACTGGAAAGACAGCACCCAGCTCCATGCCAGGTTTTTGAAGCACTGTAAATCAGAATGTTTTCCTCCAGCCCAGCTGTGTTTGCCTGGCATAACTCGGGTTTGTCACGTCAATGGCAGCGCTGACATGAGTGATACGCAGATGAATTTGCCTTTTGCTTCTGATGTATTTGCCACTTCCAGCTGAAGTCAGGCAATACATTCCCAATCAGTACAGCCAGTGTGCTCAGCCAAGATAAAAATACTTCCACTCTGCCTGTTATGCTACTTGTGATGCCCACAGCCGTGAGGACAGCTTTCCACAGGAGCAGTGGATGATAGAAGTGCAGGGAGCAGTGTGCAGCACCAGGCAGCACAGCCCAGTGTGGCACTATGCAGAATGATGGCAGAGCATTTCAGCTTTAAGAGCCTGATGACACTGGCCAAACAGACGCAGGCTTTACTCACTGCAGTGTCTTTGCTCCGATATACAATCTCTTGAAAATCCTGAGGGAGTTCCATTTTAATTTACAGTAATTTAATGACAATCTCATACTGGAAATCTGAGTTAACTTCCTAATGGCATATATTCTTTCATCTGACTGATAGGAAGTGTGCTCACAGTAATAATCACTTAATAGAGCAGGGTAGGTAAATATGGAAGAATTCATAACAGTTTATTGGCATGGTGCTTGAAAAATAGTTTAATTGCATTCTTTAAAACTTATCTAAATATTCAGAGCATGTGACCTGTGTGCCATGCTAGCACATCAAACGACAGCACTTCTCATCCTTCCCCATTTAAAGCAGAAGCTCTATTGGCACAAAGCACAAAGGCAGCTCCTGGGTGGGGGTGGCACCCAGCCCTGCTCCTGGCTCACAGCAGTGAGCAGCTCTGGTAGAACCTCACTGCCTGGAGCTCCAAGGAGAAGGAAGATCCTCAGTGCTGCCAACAAGTAAACCTCTGCATGCCAGGTGTCACTTCTCAGAGGTGAGATGCTTCACTTCCACCCCCGCATCCAGGCCCTCTTATTGCTGCATGCACATCACTCAGAGCTCCAGCCACCAACTAGGGCTGTTCTCTCCCTCTCACCATCAACACTGGGAGCTCCAGCCCGGGCCATGCTATGATTCCTTCCACAGCAAATCCTTCCCTCCTGTGCTTCCGGCTACTCAAGAGAAGCCTCTCCCTTTGGCTGTGTATAATTCATATAAGCCAATCTCATGATCTGGTCCACGTCCATCTGTCCAACTAACTTAACCCCAGGGGTATTTACAATTCTGTAAGCATTCCAATTATTTACAAGTAAGCAGCAGGCTTTCATTCAGACTGACAGCCTATTCTGCAGCCACAGAAATCCAGGATGGTTATTTGCAAACATCCCCCAACTCTTACAGAGAGAAAAGTGCATTAGACATGAGCCACGTAGGTTGCAGGGACCTCAGGAGAGACCTCTGGTGATAGGACAAGGAGGAATGGTTTTAAAGTGAGACAGGGGAGGTTTAGGTTGGATATGAAGAGGAAGTTTTTGAGCCAGAGGGTGGTGAGGCACTGGCACAGGTTGCCCAAGGAGGCTGTGGATGCCCCATCCCTGCAGGCATTCAAGGCCAGGCTGGATGTGGCTCTGGGCAGCCTGGGCTGCTGGTTGGCGACCTGCACACAGCAGGGGGTTGGAGCTGGATGAGCGCTGTGCTCCTGTGCAACCCAGGCCATTCTATCATTCTGTGATCTTTCAACCTGCCCAGGAGACACCCATCTCCACTGCTCTACCTAGCATTGTCACCAAGCTACCCATCACATAAAAAAACGTTTTAAAGAACAAATTCTGCCGCAGACAATCTTGTGTCACAGGAGTGACAGCAAGCACAACGTTAGCTGGCAGCAAGTAGAGGGAAAAACAAACAGCCCCTCATTGCCAGGGGAAAAGGCAGCTCTGTGCAGGGACACACTGCTGTGACCACTGCTCCTGGTGACAGCTGGGGACACGGTGCCCCTGCAGCCATGTGGCAGGGCAGGACCTGTGTGGTGCGACAGCTCTGCTGCAGACAGACAGCAGTCAAGTGCAGGTCACATAACACGACCTAATAAGATCAAGGAGACAACAACAAGCTTTAAGCACAGAATACATAAGTGCACTCATTTTACTCTCACTAAAGAAGCTTTCTACTGTGTTGGCCTTACCTACTATTTATTCATGGGGACATGAATGGTAAAAAGCCCTGTGTTAAGTGACAGGTGTGCATGATCACAGGATGGCCTGGATTGAAAAGGACAATGCTCAGCCACAACCTCCTGGGGCAACCTGTTCCAGTGCCTCATCACCCTCTGGGGGAAAAATCCTCCTCCCAATATCCAACCCAAACCTCCCCTGTCTCACTTTAAAACCATTCCCCTTGTCCTGTCACCATCCACTCTCACAAACATCCGTTCCCCCTCCTCTTTATCCGCTCCCTTCAAGTACTGGAAGGCCACAATGAGGTCTCCATGGAGCCTTCTCTAAATCCTGCAGGCTATTGGAATCCAGAGATGTGTCCCACCACATTAAAACCCTGCAGTGAGCAGCCATTGTCAGCACCATGCATCAGTGCCTGCTCACAGTGCTCACTGACAATTGGGGACTTCTGTCCCAAGCATCACCTCTCTGTACCAACAACCCAGTGTGAGTGGCAGAACTGCTGGAGCAGCCCCTGCTGTCCCCATCTCTCCCAGTATTTGGTGTTTCACAGAAAATCCCTGCTCCCCGAGACTCTGGCACACAGAAAAATTAGATTTCTTTTGAACATATTAACAAGTGTATTCTTAGCAGAGCCAGCTGTGTGTGGCTTGAAACTTTACTTCCAAAGGAAACCCTGGAAAGATCAGCAGGGAATAGAGTGAGTAATTCAGAGGAGGAAGGAAAGTCACAGAAGCATCCCACAAGACAAGCAAGCAGCTGGGGCTGGCACCAGAGGATATCAGAACATAAGGAATTGTTTCAGCATCAGTGTTATTTTCATGACCACTATTTTTAATAATGGTGGTTATAAAATCTAATGAAATGAAACAGATTTGGCATTGTGTAAATGGTCTGAGTGAAGATGCATCGTTATAAGCTACCCTTATAAATCCCTGTCGCACCTCCCCAGAAGTTCTCCACATTCCCCACAGTCAGCCCCAACAGTCCCAGCTGGGTGCTGCTTTCAGCTCCTGGGGCTGCAGAGCTGCAATATCAGCAAGCTCAAAGTGCTCTGAAAACAAAAGCACTGTTTGTGAGGGTGGATGGTGATGGGGCAAGGGGAATGGTTTTAAAGTGAGACAGGGGAGGTTTGGGTTGGATATGAGGAGGAAGTTTTTCAGCCAGAGGGTGGTGAGGCACTGGCACAGGTTGCCCAAGGAGGCTGTGGATGCTCCATCCCTGCAGGCATTCAAGGCCAGGCTGGATGTGGCTCTGGGCAGCCTGGGCTGCTGGTTGGTGACCTGCACACAGCAGGGGTTGGAGCTGGATGAGCACTGTGCTCCTGTGCAACCCAGGCCATTCTAGGATTCCATGATTTCCTCTGAAATGAGAGGAAGAGGCATAACATTCCAGTAAGCCTTACTTTAAAAACAGTTCTAACAAATACAAATACAACAAAACTGATTTCTTCATCTGACCCACAACTATTTCTCCTCTTCCACAACACTGCACTACCATATATATCTTCAGAACTGATGAAACAATAGAACAACCAAATAGTTACACGGTAAATCTAGCACTGAATGAATTAAGACAAATATTTAGGTTATGATCAAACATGGCTTTCCTTGTGCAAACAGAGGGAATACTGCTGTCCTTACTCATGAATGTAATCCTATCGGCCGCAGCAGAGCTGCTTGGAGCCAGGTAACCAGATCTGGGTACCCCATAAATTGCTGATGGTTTAACTGAAGTCACCCACCATCTTAAATCGCCCATCACTTCTATAAACCGCTTCTTAAAATATTTTCAGAACTTTTTAAAGTGTAGTATTTAGTAACATTACGGACTAAAGCTAGCTCTTGCCTGCCAATACTCATTTCCAGCTCAGCAGCAAAGCAGCATTTCATATATGGTACAGCAGCAGGTCCAGCATTAAGCCACAATAATTTATGGAAATCCTGCCATCAGCTCATTTCATGGAAATTAATTTAATTCATTACCAGTACAGCAGTTCCTTCCCACTCAGAGCTGTTTTGCTTTGACATTTGACAAGCACAGCCTTCACGTAAAGTCCGAAGATTACATCAAGATAACAACTAACTCCAACATGCAAAATGCATCTCCCTTTAATTGTTGGCATGGTAGGTAACAGTAAGGTGATCAGGAAGTGGCCCTGAACCCCTGAACTCCCAAAAGAATAAAGGATAAGAGTAACCACACCACTTCCAATCTTCAGCCTTCTCACACAGATCAGCTCGCAGTGCGGTTGTATGATTGCATGGCTTTCCCCTAAGCATCACAAGGATGTGGAAGGCTTCTCCCAGCCCTGCACTTTGTAGCATGATGTTCCTCAATGAACTCTTTGGACAACTCTTTACTTTACCAGCACTACCACTTGGCTCATGGGGGGCTCAATGCACAGCACCAAAGCCAACACAAATCACCTCCAATCAGCAGCTCAGAGCTCAGCTCCTCAACCAACCCAGCGTGGCTGGGACTGCCAGCCCCCAGCTTGGGCACCATCCCCTGGGAACCTCCAGCACACAGAGGGTTCATGTGTATTCCCTCACTTATGATGAGGAATTCTGTCAGCATACACCCAAGATCCAGAAGGCGTTCTAAAGTGGAGTGCAATAATGGTACAGCAGCATTCCATGGAGTGCCCTGGCAATGGGGCTGTCCTATCCATGCAGCATGAAAAGCCAGAGGAAGCAGAAAAGCCCCCCTGCTGATGGCTGTTCTGGGTATTGTTGATTCCTTAGCGCAGATTTCAGCTGTTTGTAGTGGAGGGGGATGCTGTGAATGTAATGCTGTGGAAGAGTAATTTGAAGATAACATTCCTGCAAGTTGTGTTTTCTTTTAAAATCCAAATAGCCTACTCTGCCCTATTTGATATACAAACTATCATCCCAGCTTGAAACTTTCTAAGATTAATTACCATGAGCGAGTGTTATAGAATAAGATTTTTCCTTCCCCCACCTATGTAAGTTTTCACTGAACTCCCTTGAAATGTTTAAATTTAGCTCTCCAGCAGCAAAGAAGCATCCAAATGGCTCTTAAAATTCTGAACAGGAATGGAGCAGTAGCTCTCTCTGCTCCTAAAGCATCCTCATCACTGGGGCCGTGTGACCCCAGAGCCCACATCCCTGCAGGTCCCAGCTCCTTAGTGCCTGCTGGGAGCCCCCAGATTGATCACAGCTGTGGGCAGGAGCCCTGAACATGCAGGTGGAATTAAGCCTGGCTGTGGGTGCAGAATCACCTTCCTGAACCTGGATACCCAGCTTAGTGTGGGAGCAGCTCATAAAAACCACAGCATGGCCTGGGTTGCAAAGAAGCACAGTGCTCATCCAGTTCCAAC
The DNA here is from genome assembly GCF_019238085.1 of Lagopus leucura. Taxonomy (NCBI): domain Eukaryota; kingdom Metazoa; phylum Chordata; class Aves; order Galliformes; family Phasianidae; genus Lagopus; species Lagopus leucura. Next base: position 41,970,073 of record NW_024962250.1, on the reverse strand, counting down.
CCCCTGCTGTGTGCAGGTCACCAACCAGCAGCCCAGGCTGCCCAGAGCCACATCCAGCCTGGCCTTGAATGCCTGCAGGGATGGGGCATCCACAGCCTCCTTGGGCAACCTGTGCCAGTGCCTCACCACCCTCTGGCTCAAAAACTTCCTCCTCATATCCAACCCAAACCTCCCCTGCCTCACTTTAAAACCATTCCACTTGTCTCATCACCATCCACCCTCACAAACAGCTGTTCCCCCTCCTGTTTCTACGCTCCCTTCAAGCACTGAAGGCCACCATGAGGTCTCCGTACAGCCTTCTCTTCTCCAAGCCGAACAATCCCAGTTCCCTCAACCTTTCCTCATAGGAGAGCTGCTCCAGCCCTCTGATCATCAGCTCCTGCAGGGCATGGCAGGATCAAGCCCTGGGCACCTCCTGCAGCTCCATGTCACCAAGGAGAACCCAGGGCTGCACTACTGTTGCATCTAAACCAGGAGGAGGGAAGGACAGAAAGGGAACATTTCTAATGCCTCCTCTGCCAGCATGAAAACTGGATTAAGTCTTTCTTGCTAACGTAGCTGAAATAAATTCAAAAAAATAAGTGCTCCCACATCTGGTTGCAGCTCTCCCAAGGGACTGATTTCCAAGATCACAACAGGGAGGAGGCGGTGCGGAGCTGTCTTCCTACATCTGCTCAAGGAAGTGTTCTTAAATGCCTTCAGATTTGTTTGGGTTTTTTTGTTTGGCTGGTTTTTTGTTTGTTTGTTTCCCCTTCTGCTCATATGTAACCCACAGTGAGGACAGGATGGAGCAGTCTCTTCTGGCTTATATACCATGGACAACATTGTGTTTCCTTTCATAACTGCATTTTGACCCCCTGTGCATTTCCACTCTCAGGAGCAGCAAACCAGCACTGCACACGTACCCCCCTCACCCTGGTCCTGCAGGGCACGCAGGCAGACAGTCTGGCTCCAGCCATGCCTTCACATCACACCCAGAGCACTCAGTCACTTCTCTTCTCTGCATCGCCCACCACAGAGCTTTGCTCCTCATTTGCTTGAAAATGAGAAAGAGGTAAAAGGAAAAAATCCTGAACCAAATAATAAGGCATGCTATTTTGCTCAATAACAGGTATGAAGAGTGGAAATGCTATCAAACAGGCTAACAACCTCCCACCAAGGAGCAGAGCTGCTGCCCCAGCTACCAGAGCCTGCAGAGGCTGTGACTTCCTCACGTCCAGTGGAAGAGCACAAGAAGCACATGGAGAAGTGGGAGCAGAACCACAAAGTGCTGCCCCGTGGCAAACAGCCCCGTGCACATCCAGCTGGAGAGCAGCAACGTAGAGAAGTTGAGGTCCTGGTGGGCACCAAGCTGACCATGACTAGCAGTGTGCCCAGTGGGCAGCAGCACACAGAGCCCAACAGCAGGTGTGGGAGGGACCCTGAGGGCACAGCACAACCCTGCTGGGCTGCCCAGTGCAGGAGGTGGGGGCTCACTGAGGAGCCCAGGGCAGGGACACAGAGATGGGGGAGGGAAAGGAGCAGCTCTGCTGTGAGGAGGTGCTGAGAGCTGGGACTGCACATGGGTTCTTCCCAGCCTCAAATTTGACTTCCACTCTATGAAGCCCTCACATATAATTGACTACAGAGACCCTTTGGAATAGTTCTGAGTTAGCTTTCCTATTGCTTATTACTAAGGCACACGCCCATGGTTCAGTTATTCAGTTATAAAAATTCCTGATGTTCCAATTACTGGTGTTCAACATGACTTGTAGTTCACATTCTCTCATCTGAACAAAAAAAAATAGTTAATAAATGTTAATTAATAAGGTACTTCACCTACACCACCTGAAGAGAAAGCCATCTATCAGTGCTGCCACTAGCTGAAAATCCATACAAGAATAATAGAAGCATGCAAAAAGAGAACTGCCTCTGTTCTATAAGGAATGAGCCACAAAGCAATAAGTATTTAAGAAGTCTTGCAGAAATCTGCAGCAAAACTGGAAAACAGATTAAGTTTCCCAAAGTGTTCCACTACCTAAATATCTCCTCTGGTAAGGTGTTATGGCTTCCAGTTAGTGCTTAATATATCATTAACATCTCTATAGGGTTCTGGAAAATAGGGAAATATTGCCGCCCAGGGAAGTGCTCAAATCCACACTGCATCCATGAAACAATGAAACTCTCAATTTAACCATCATTCCTGTCACATAACCAGCAGCTGCAAAACACAAACTCAATGCATGAACAGCTTCAGCCCTGGCAATATGTAGGTACAGATATGTCACTGAACATTGACTGGCGTTTCCTAATGCCTTTATGATATTTCCACGGAAGAGGCAGCGCTGGGGATCCCCACAGTACAGCAGTATCTCTGCTGCCATCCACCTTCACCACCACCACCTGCAGCCCGTTTCTGCTCCTGCTATGCGCACAGCACAGACCCTACAGACGGCCGCTGGAGGTGCAGCTTTGCTCCGGCCCCTTTCTCATCTATAAGCACAGTGACAGCGTCTGGGCAGCCCCTGCAGCTCTCTGTGGGCAGAGGAGAGCTGTGCTGGTGATCCCTGCTGCCTTCATTAGGGCCAAGACAAGCCCTGCAGAAGCCAGCAGGGTCTGCACGAACCCTTTGGCTTTCATAACTGCCTTGTCGCTCCAGAATGCAAAGCCAGCCCTCCGAGTTCATGACATACCCTGACTAAGCACAGGTTTATTAGCTGACCCCCACTCATCTTCGGGACAAACTTCCACTACAGTTGATGGCTGTGGGTATTAATTCTCTATCCATGTTGGTGAGGGCTCCCCTTGTCCCAGGCAATGCCCTGCACACACAGCCCAGCCCCAACTGGTGGCAGTGGAGCCCAGAGCTGCACACCCATGGCCAGCAGGGAGCACCCAGCAGGCAAAGAGCCCAGGTTACCTGCAGGGCAGGACAGCCTCGCTGCTCAGAACCTGCTTATAAAGCCTAACATCTAGCCTGTCCTTCCTTCCCATCTCCTGCAAAGCAGCCCCGGTGCAACACTGAATTTGTTAGAGGCCATTGGTGCTCTGATAATGAAGCCACAATCCTTTTAAAAAACACACCTTGAAAAAATTCATCCTAACCTCGCTGATAAACTCTGAGCTGAGCAGGAGTCAAAGTTAATTATTCTTTGAAGAGCAGATTTTCCTGCATGAGCTCCAGATTATCTCCACCATCCCCACACAGATCTTTGATGATATTAATGAACCTCAGAGTCAGGCTGTGGCATCAGCTTGCTCAGCCCAGCTGCGTGCAGTGGGGGAAGCTATCAGAAGATTATATATGAGGAAATATGGTAGAGATCTTATTGTCAATCTCAGAGGCATTAAATCAAGTTCAAAGGAGATCATTAAAATTCATGCAGTCTAAAATGCAAATCAGTGTACATGTAACTACTGCAGTAGAACTTTTAATAGCTTAAGGTAAATGCCTTAAAAAACGACACGAGTAAAATGTATTTATCTGTTCTACCTTTGATGTGCAGTCCTTCATTTGACAATTCTGAGTATTTCCTCTTGTATCAGAAGGATAATAATTTAAGCTAATTTCTTGCAAGGCATTTTGGTTGAAATGAAGATCCAGGAAGAGCTACAGTGGAAAAAGCTTTCAATGGAATTTTCATAAAGAAAGTCAACATTATTCCCATGTTTTCTTGTGAAAAATCCAATTTGTTTCCTGACAGCTGGGATGTAAGTGGTGTTTAATGACTCCAGCCCTTCCCTGGCTTTCTGACTGCTGAACACAGAGTTACCTCCAATCTTTGTCAGTAGGACTCTGGGTTTTGCCTGGTGGCTGCAACTGCCACTGCCATAACTTAGACATCACTGACACCCAGCCTATCCAGACCTCTGCAGCTGCTCCACTCTTCCAAAATCCTCAGAGAAAGGAAACTCCACAGGGTTTTCAGGTGCACATCACGTGCCACCACTCCATCAATGAGCCAGAAAATTATTCTGACCTTTCCTCATCCACAACAATCTCTAAGCCTCCCATCATCACTGCTGTTTTATAATTCTCCCTCTTTCTTTTTAAAGTAGCCCCGCTCCAAAATTAGATGCAGCATGCTAAGATTAAGCTATATTAGGACCTTCTAATAATACTCCCATCTTTGTAGAGCTCTTCTATTAATACCTCCCCAAATAAGGGCTTTTTTGGCTCAGATTTGCTGAGTTCTGTCAGCCTCCATTTCCATCCCACCACGGAGTGGGGTTGAAGATGCACTGGAGCACCTGCAGCAAGATCTGGAACTTCTGCAAGATCTGGAACCCAGGATGAGAAGCAGCCACCTGTGCAGCTTCATAGCCCTTCCTATAGGAGTTGGAAGCTTTCACTTTACTCCACTTCACAAATCCCCAGGGATACCTGTAGGTGCCTATGGGATCCCAATGGAAACAGGAGAGACTTTGAGCCTTCCCAGGTGAAGGTAAACCTGGTGGGACTCCAGGGCAGCGCTTGGAGCACCAAGTTCCCATCAGCAGGCTCTGTTTTCCTTCCTAACATCAAGGTTACAACTATGACAATAATTAAGACCCGAATCAAGCCAACAGCCTGCCAGAAGTGAAGCCTCTTGCCCCAGGATGTAAATTTGCCACTTTGACACGACATTGGCAGTTCTGCCTCCGTAGGTTTGATTACAGGCTGCGGGAGCTGGCAGATGTTACCTTCCCTACAGGAGGGCTCAGCCACTGTGCCTGGAATGCTGAGCCATATGCTCAGCTCAGATGCAGGCAGCATCCATGTGACTGCTATCAGGAAGGAGGCACGAGATCCACATGCAGATTAAAAAAAAAAAGGGGGGAAAAATAAGAGAAGCTCTCAGGAGGAGAAGCTCAGCGAGAGCCCTGCATGCAGCTGGGAAACAGGCAGTGCTCAACGCCATCTCTGAGCTGTTAACAACATGGCACCCTCCACAGCACAAACCAGCGCTCAAGAGCACCAGCTGGACAATTTTTCTGGCAAATAATCTCATTAGTTAATTTTTCCTGAACAACTTAATGAGCAAAAGATAAGGAAAAAAAGTGCCTTTTGAAATTAATTCCCACTCCTGAGATCTCTCTTCATGCGAGAGGCGGCCGTGGCTCAAGCAGAAGTGGCCCAGGCACATTGCTGTGCTCCCTCCCAGGGCCTGCTAAGTGGCACCGCCTCGTTAGCAGCACCTCACAGAGCTTCAATGAGTGCCCCATGGCTAGGCTGAGCTCAAGGCCCTCTGCCTCCCTGCTGCCCCACTGCCAGCCCCACACCACACACAGAGCCCATGGGAGAGGGCTCCAGGAGTAAATCCTTGGAAGAAATCCTCTTCCAAATTGGTGTTTCAGCCTTTTTCCCTAAAACAAAACAAAAAAACAAAACAAAACAAACAAAAAAACAAACAGGATATAGAATCGTAGAACTACAAGGTTGGAAAGGACCTACAAGTTCATCTAACCCAACCTACTGCATCCCATTGTATCAGCGGATACTGCAAGCGTTTCTTTGCCTTTATTCCTTATTTTATACAATTACTCTGACAAATTCTCTGTAAAGGGGGTGTTCTCTAATGGAGTGGGTGAGATTACACAATGACAGCCTATCCAGCCCAGACCCATTTATTTCTTGACATAGGGAGGCCCTTCTTATGCACCCCATTTCTGAGCACGCAGCCTGGCCCATAGCACTGCTTGTCAGGAGTGGAGACAGCAATGCCTCAAATCTCTGCGAGTATCAGGGCTTTAAATTCAGCTTTAGAGATTTCCCACCTGCTGCAATCTCTTCAGGCAAGTATTGAGAACTTCCCACCTGGCCCAGGGTGCTGCTGTTCCTCCCAGATTAAATCTGACTCAGTTGGGTGCTTCAAACCCAGGGAGACAGGCAAGCTGCAAAGAACAGCCATGCTCAGTGCTTCTGGTATTTGAGATGACTGAAGTAAAAGGCTCAACATCACAGCCTCTATGATCCCAATGGGAGCAGCAGTGCTCCTTCCCAAGGGTGCTCTGCTGCAATCCAATCACTACTTACCTCACCAAGGACTTTCTATCTTCACTTTTCCCCCCCTCCTCCATTTCTGTCTCCACCCCCCCTCCTCCTCTCCCAAAAATATACATCATATTAAAAAAAAAATTGAATTCTGAAACTGACAAGATGGACAAAACCCATATGAACACAGAAACATGTTACAGCAGCTCAGAAGAATACAGTCTCCCTCACATCTGTGCAGAGTCCTCTCATTGCTATTCCCATTCCTGCAGTACCAGAATGATCACCACAGACAGAGTGCTTTCCTAACTGCAATTCATTTATCACTACCACAGCAGTACATCACTAAAATCATTATTGTATAACACAGATGGACAGAATCTTTGGAAGATTTTACCCAAGAGAGGCTGGAGTGCTGTGAGCTGAGCAGCCAGGGAGTGCAGGGAGGCATTGCTGGGACCAGCAGCACTGAGCAGGGCAGCTGGAGATGCTCTGTGATCCAAGGAGCTGCTGGAGAGGGTCCAGAAGAGGGCCACAAAGATGATCAGAGGGCTGGAGCACCTCCCCTGTGAGGACAGGCTGAGGGAGCTGGGCTTGTTCAGTCAGCGTGAGGGATGCCCTGGGAACCAGAGCGTACAAGCTGGCACCAGCACCCTGTGGTGAGGAGGGTACCTTGGCAAACCTTCCCTGGGCTGCACAAGGACAGTGACAGCGCAGCTACACACATCCTGCCATGCCAGGCTCTAATGCAGCAACAGAGCTGGGTCATAACCCAGCTGGGGCACAGCTCTGCACACAGGGCAGCACGTCTCACCCTATCACTGTCACCTGGAAGAAGCAGCCAACCCCCAACTCCCCACCAGCTCCTCGCACGGAGCTGCAGAGAGCAATGAAGTTTCCCCTGAACCTCTATGCAAAAGTAATTCAATCATCCTCAGCCTTAATGACTGTGGTGCTTCAGCTTCCATTGTCCAGAAAGCAGCTTTCACCTTCAAAGTATCTTGTATATTTCTCTGGCACCTCCATACACACATCCTTGTTTTTCAGTGCATAATGCATCTGTACACACCCCTCCCCCACAGCATATACTTACACTTCTGTAACCATACTACATAAAATAGTTAACTATATTTTAATTGACCACAGTAGATAAAGCTAGGAGCAACATGCATACTGTGCTCATTTTTAGCCAGGAAAAAAAAAAAAAAAAAAAAAAGGAAAAACAGCCATTTCACTTCTTCTGAGAACAGTGGAAAGGTTAAACACAGCCATTTCACATTCTTCACATGTATCATACTTATTTTTTATTGCTATTTTTTATCCATCTTTGCCCACTGGCAATCTGCTCCTGAACTCATGCAAAAATGCCTAAATAACAGCATTTAAAAGATATCTTCATGAGATCCATAGAGCATTTTTCATTCCTTTGCTAAGCCCACCCGTTGCAGATTTAAGCTATCCCCTAATGAATTTGAAAATTAATACACAGATCCAGCCACCAGCTCAGCTGCAGCACTGCAGTAATTCTGCCAATTTAATGTCTGCCACTCCATGCAATAAACGTCAGGGGAAACTACTACCATACAGCTTCTGAGACCGTGACTGAGCTGAACCAGGGCTTCACTCTGCCCACCCAAACTAAGCATCACGGCTTGACAAGGAGCGGCTCAAGGGGTGAAAGAGGATCCAAACACGAGGATTTCTTCCCTGGGTTTCTGTCCTATAGAAATACACGTCTTTGAGATCAGGAGATAGCCTCACAGATCCTTAAATCTGAAGCAACTCATAGGGAGATGGAATCCTGGTATCGTAGGGCTTCCCAGGTTGGAAGGGTTCAGTGAGGATCACCTTGTGCACCTCCTGACTTCCCTGCACTGTAACCTCAGCAGCACCAACACATCTCTCAGCTGCAGCGTGGGCCACAGGGTCCACCTGGAAGGCACAGAAGCAGTTGCATGCAATGGATGCTCTAGACTTCTGTTAGTTCCTATGAAAAGATATCCAGCAGCAGCTGAGTATCTGAGGGGCTTCAAGATCAGGGAGGGCAGATTTAGGTTAGATATAAGGAAAAAAATCTTCTATAGTGAGGATGGTGAGGCACTGGCTGCCCAGTGATGTGGTTGATGCCCCATTCCTGGAGACATCAAAGACAAGGCTGGATCAGACACAGGGCAACCTGATGGAGCTGTGGTGTCCCTGTGCATCGCAGGGGAGTTGGACTAGATGGCCTTTAAAGATCCCTTCCAGCCCTGAGGATTTTATTATTTGATCCCACATGTAAAAGGAAATCGCAACACCTCACTAAGGGAGATGGACTCAGACTTCCAGAACTCCACACCCCCCAGTGTGCTATAAAGGCTGAGCAGACAGCATTTCCCCCCCTATGCACTCCTCATCACAGAATCACAGAATCACCCGGGTTGGAAGGGACCCCAAGGATCATGTAGTTCCAACCCCCTTGCCTAGCAGGGCCACCAAACATCCACATTCAGATCAGGTTGCCCAGGACCCCGTCCAACCTGGCCTTGAACACGTCCAAGGACGGGGCATCCACAACCTCCCTGGGCAGCCCGTTCCAGGGCCTAACCACTCTCCTTGTAAAGAACTTCCCCCTAACATCCAACCTAAATCTTCCCTCCTTCAACTTAAAACCATTTCCCCTAGTCCTGCTGTTATCAGCCCTTTCTGAGGCACAACAGTAGGGATAGTGCTGCTGCCTGGAAATGCAGACACAGGAAAACATCGGGGTGAATTGCTGCTGAGCTGAAGAGTAACACAGGAACAAACACAAAACCAAAAATAAAAGTTCTCCTATCCTCAATCTAAAAACACAGATCACATTGAAGCAATCAAGGGGAAATCATAACAGCGTGACATTCCAAAGCAGAAAGCAACAGCTCTCAGAAGAACACCAAACAAGATGACCCTTAAGGCACCTTCCCACCTAAGCCTTCCTGTGATTCTAAAAGGCTCACCTGCAGCAGCCAAGCACAAGGGTCCTCAGGGCTGCCCGCCATGCAGTGCAGAACAGCTCCAGCTGTTCTCACATCAATTAAGGGAGCTGCAGACCGAGCTTTGTTGCTCTCCAACACTCAATTCTCCAACCCAAGGACTGCTCCTGCCCCTAGAGGGAAGTAAACAGCCCCAGCAATTGCACACAGCTGTGTCAAGTGCAGTGCCTGCTGGTTCCTCCCAGCCTTTGGGCTTGGTGGCTTCATCAGTGTGAGCAGCTTAGTTGGAGTCAGGCTGTTTGTTCTGTGCATTACCTTTTAGAGTGCTTTACCCACTGGGTCTGTGGGATGGCACGTGTGTACATACATATGTGTGCATGTATGCACCACGCAGCACTGCACCATGTATGCCCACAACATGGTGTAAACTGCCCATCTTTCTCCTCTCCTTCTCCCATCTGCAGCCCTACTGAGCTCACAGCCATTTTTCTGAAGACAGCTGAAGTGTTCTATTCATTTTACTTGTCTTTTCCTCCTTGCCCTAAAAGGGAGATTATTTCTCTTGGTATTCTTCCCAAATCAATAAATTTATTCAGCCCATCTGCTCCGACTTTAGCATGTTCTCCTTTAATTTGCAACTATTTGTTAAAACACCAGAAGTGTAATTCCAAAAATGCTACAGGTGGAAGAGATACTACACATAAAAAACATAAAAATCAATGAAGGCAACGTTTGAATAGTTTAAAAACAAAGTTTACCTTGTTAACCCAAACCAGGGCAAGCAGAGGGCTGACAGATGGTGGTGGCACAAGGGACTCAGGTGTGTGGGGTGCAGGCAGGAGGAGCAGGCAGATGGGTGCTGGGATCACAGGGCCACCACAAGGACACGGGCTTGGCCAACAAGGATCACAGAATCAAACTGCAGGATTGGAAGGGACCTCTGGAGATTGTCTAGTCCAACCCCCTGCTAGAACAGGTCCCCTAGATCTGTTCTAAACCCCCTAAAGCCCAACACCAGCAGCAATCCCTGTGAACTCACCTTGATGGAGCAAGCACTCAGTTGATGGGCATGCAGAGGGGCTCTGCTTGGATGCTGAGGCATGGGATGTGACCTCATGTGATGCCTGAGGTGGGGAGATCATCTTCACACCAAGCTAGAATAATCTCATTGGTGGGTGAGGGAAAGCTTCTTCAAGCTCCCTTTGTGATATTGTTTGTTCAAGAGGCATCTGGATGAGGTGCTATGAGATGAGTAGTTTAGTGGTAGTAATGGTGATGGGAGGATGATTGGACTTGATGATCTTGTAGGCTCTTTCCAACCTTGTGATTCTATGATTCTGTGATTGAACTTAATACATTTCTCATTGAAAAGTTAAATCACTGTGAAGTAAAGAAAAATCGTTAAAACTGTGTGTTATCTGTTGGAGAGCATTAATGGGATTGTTGGCTTACTGATGACTTTGGACACACGTGGGCAGAGGGCAGAGCCTTGGAGAGCACTGCTGGTGTGTCAGTGCCCCCCGCCAGCCACATGTGTGGGCATTTGCTCATTCTCCAGGGTTTGTATCAGTGAGGCTGTGGATGCCCCATCCCTGCAGGCATTCAAGGCCAGGCTGGATGTGGCTCTGGGCAGCCTGGGCTGCTGGTTGGCGACCTGCACACAGCAGGGGGTTGGAGCTGGATGAGCGCTGTGCTCCTTTGCAACCCAGGCCGTTCTGTGATTCTGTGATCAGAGTGCAAGCTGTGCCCTTTGCTGCAGCTCTCCTTAGGATCAGCTTCCCAAAGTGGCTCACCAGTTTGCTTTATAACCTTTCAGGCTTACTTGTGAGCACAGAACATGTCCCTTTGTCTTAAGGGATGGCTGCAGCTCCCCACAACCAGCCCATCAGCTCTTCAGTGCAGGAGGCTCAATTACACCTTAAGAGCAGAACAGCAAACTGTTAACTAATTCCAGCAAAGCACTGCGGCTGGGGCTCATTCATAATTTAATTCCAGAATTCCGATGGTAAAATGTTCTTAATGCAAAATTAAAGGTCCCTTTTTAATAATGCCATCAATATTTTGAAGCTTTGGAACTTGGTATTTTGATGCCATTCAGCAAGAGAAATGGCTGCGTTCCCAAAGGCAGTTTGAGCTCACTTTTTGCTCTCTGATGGATTCTTATATCTGTTCCCAAGCCTGGCTGCCCCAGCACCAACCGGTCCCTCTGCAGGGCCCTCCATCAATGCCACATTTACCTCAATTTCTTCCCAAGTGTTGTTGGCTTTCCAACATTACACAGCTCTTACATTAAAAGAAGATAATGGTTGGATACATTTCTCATTACATTCTTGAGATCTGTTTTTCTGCAGAGGATCTGAAAGCCTTTGTCTCTTCCATTATCATTTTTTATTACAATGCTTAGTTAATTTTACTTATGCATTTAACTTCATTGAGTTGGCAAAGTCACCAGCTGCTGAGAACTGATAGAAAGGCCAGGAGGGAAGCCATGCCCATCACGGGTCTGCTTTGCTTCATTTCTGGTGTCTCCCATTGGATTGCACTCCATCACAACATGCTGATTAGACTTACTGCACTCTATTAACTCTTATTCACCATTAAAGGTTCCCAAATCTTTTCACATTGTGGAATCTGCACAGGAAAGGTGAACTTCAGAGGTTTATTTCAGAGCTCGGGAGAGATTTTTGAGGCTCAACTACAAGGCATCCCTGGGACCAAGGCTGGGGAGCATTGTTTCACATCTGCCATCACTGCTGCAGGTCATAGAGTCACAGAATGGTTTGGGTTGGAAGGGGCCCTTCAAGGCCCTCTGGTCCCACTGCCTGCAGTGCACAGGGCACCCACAGCTCCATCCGTGCTCACAGCCCATCCCCTGACCTCTGCTGTCTGCAGGGATGGGGCAGCACCGCCTCTCTGGGCAGCCTCTATGGTCACACCTGGCTCTGGTTGTGTCCCAGGACAGCAGGAACGTGTTGGGCAGGAGCTATGAGCAGCAGGTGGGCAGCCTGCATGTTGCTGAGGGGCAACTAATAACTATCACTCTTAGTGATAGAATATCTATCACTCTTAGTGTGACAAATACCTCAAATACCATACATTATTATGCAGAACATGCCATTTCAAGAGGCAAAGTGGCAAAGTAAGGGAATAAGTTGGAAGCACGAGTTTAGGGACTGGAGCTCAGGCATGAAATGGAATTGCAGAACCACATAATGCCGTGTGCTGGGCTGGGCAGGAAGATCTGTGCTGCAGGACACCGGCTGGCACAGCCCTGGCTCTGCAGGCAGAGGGTTGCACGGGGATGTCGTACTGCTCAGGGCACTGAAAAAGCTTCAGATGTAAAACAATCAGTGCAATCAAATGTGAAAAATTCAATAAAGCAGCATGTATAACCAAGCAAAGCACACAGGCATCCACACTGCTGTGCTTAGCTCCTTGCTTGCTTTTGCTTAATATTTGAGCAAACAATGAAAAGGAGATCAAAATATGCATTTTGATGCAAAGGGGAATGGTTTTAAAGTGAGACGGGGAGGTTTAGGTTGGATATGAGGAGGAAGTTTTTCAGCCAGAGGGTGGTGAGGCACTGGCACAGGTTGCCCAAGGAGGCTGTGGATGCCCCATCCCTGCAGGCATTCAAGGCCAGGCTGGATGTGGCTCTGGGCAGCCTGGGCTGCTGGTTGGCGACCTGCACACAGCAGGGGGTTGGAGCTGGATGAGCACTGTGCTCCTGTGCAACCCAGGCAATTCTAGGATCCTACAGTTGCCATAACTGCATTATAAAACTGAAGATGTTTTAATCAATACAATCTCGTGGCCTTGGGCCAAAGACTGCCCCTGCTTTAACCTGGTGTGAAAGGGAGAGTTAGTTCAGGGCTGTTTGTACAGGAATGTTTGTGCACTGTGACCCCCTCAGAGCACACAGCCCTCCATGTCACCCCCATTCTCAGAGCACAGCAAACAGAACCTGCTCTGCTCCAAGGCCTCTGCAGCCCAATTAGGACAAAACCAGCAACAAGAGCAAAGTGCCAACCAGCCTGCAATAAGAGCCCTTTGTGTCTGAAGGGCACTCGGCTGCTGTGCTGATGTGTGGCAGCAGGAAGCGTGCAGGTAGAGACAGATGGAGTTTAGAAATAAAAGTATCAGGAAACAAAAAAAAAGAAAAAGGAAAGAAAAACGACTAAAATAATGAACAACCCACACTGCCAGTTCTGCTGGGTAGAAATTCAGCAGGTAACACCACACCTCCAAAGTGACCTGCATTCTGCCAAAACAAAAAGGGGGAAAAAAAAGACAGGAGCTATTAAGATAACTGTAAATTTTCCTCCCAGCCGATCATCCGCCTGCATCACACTGCAGCCAAAGGGCCGGCATCAGCTCTGCTCTACCCAATGGTCCTCCACCCACAGCCACCTCAGGTCACCTCGCTGCCAACAGACACTCAGCTTCGATGTCTCTCTGCACTGAGTCCCACTGATGCAGACACGGACGGTACCCCTGCAGCATGTGTTGCCTTTCTCCTCTTCCACACATTTCATTGCACCACTTCTTTTCTCCCTTGGCACTGCTTACATTCATTCCTGCTCTGCGCAGCTGTCACCTTGGGATGAAGTCATCGGGGCTGTCACCTGCTGGCCAGCAGGAGCTGCATTGCCAACTGGGTTTTGGTTTTCCTTCTGTATTCATGACATAGAAGCTCCCAAGCATCAGCCTGGCAACAGCCGGGATGGTGACCAGAGACTGACAGGTGAACACCAAAAGTCATCACCAAGTGCAACTGAGTAATATGACCAGAAAAAAGTTCTGAGCAGGGATCTCACTTCTCCAGCATCCAGCCAATAGGTGCAGATGGAATGAATTCAGCATGCTGGCTGCCACCTCACTTGTCACCTCCTCTGCTACCAGGTGACAGCAGCTCACCTTCCACCCATGAACTCAGCTGCAGTTCCAGTGCCTCCCATGACAGCCGGGCAGTGGCAGGGGTTTCCCATGTTGCCTTTACCTTGCAAGCTCACTGTCTTCATGAGGAATGGTGCAGAAATAGGCCAGCATCCTCCTCGGGACCTGTCAAAAGTATTAATTTAATTGGTAAGAGCAGCTGTCTGCTGGAGGAAATGACGATGTATGCTTTGAAATAAGCAGACATTACTTATCCCATCTTGTACACTATTTTCAGACAAATAATGCCATTCAGAATGCTGCCTGTCTAAATACGGATTTGAGTGAGTTGTTCCAGACACCTGGATGGAATAATACACACTTGGAAAAAAAACAAGGAGTATCAAAAAGCACTCAGCTTAATGGCAATTTTGCTATAGACTGAACAGAACCAGGCAGCATTTCTGCAAAAAGGTGGGGTGGAGCTGGGGCACTGCACAGAGATGGGTCCATAGGTCTGTGGGTGCCCCATCTCTGCAGGCATTCAGGGCCAGGCTGGATGTGGCTCTGGGCAGCCTGGGCTGCTGGTTGGCGACCTGCACACAGCAGGGGTTTGGAGCTGGATGAGCACTGTGCTCCTTTGTAATCCAGGTCATTCTGTGATTCTACAACAATATATTCATCACTATGGAAGTAAGTTGCTGTGAAAGCAGTAAGTTTTCCTGGAGGAAGCCTATGAACTAAGACCCATTTGCAGGCTGTGGTACACTCTTATGAAAGCGCGCTTGCAGCTGCCAGATGTGCAACTTTGGGTGCTGAGAGTCCTTGCAGCAGGTGAGGAAGCTCTTGGCCCTGCAGCACCCAGCAGGGGTTCATGGAAGCAGCTGCACCCCTGAAGACCTCACAGCTCACAACTCCATGCAGACAGTTGAATAAATTTTTCAGTGGCTGCCATCAGCTGAAGGCAAGGCTCACAGAGCAGCTTGCTCAGATATTATACGCATCCCCTGACTTCTCTGGCTGCTCGTTCTGCCATTATTGCTGTTACAGGAAAAGCAAAGAGAAGACAGACTAAAAACACGGTATGAAGTGGTGAAGATCCAGCCTGCTTTGCTCCAGTCCTGGTGGGAGAGCAGCAGAGGCAGAGCTGTGTGCCCGGAGGTGGGACAGCAGCCCGCAGCCACCTGGAAACCCCCTGAGCCCACTGCGCTTCATTGGTTTCCTCGGGATGTTTAAAAACTTTAAAGAAAGAGCAATCAACAGAAAATGGATTTACTCCTCAAACCACCAGGGTCCTTAAATGCATCAAATCGACTTTAAATGACTGAGAAGAAATCAAAGCCCTGGTCTATCACTAGTTATCTGTTTCCACTAAGAGGTCAAGTGATGTTGTGAAAGAGCTCCCAAAGGAACAAGCACTGATGCTGAAGGACAGGAGTGCAATTCTGAAAGCAGTGTGTCTGCAAAGAGACCATTCTATAAATGCTGCAACATCGCTGCTACTCGACCTTGGGGGACAGCACAACCCACAGCCCCATCTCACCCAATCACAGAACCACACAGGTTGGAAGGGATACTCAGAACTTCCCCTGTCCAACCCCAAGTTGAAGAAGTTCCCTACAGCAGCTGCACACAAAGCATGCAGGTGGGTTTGGATCTGTGCAGATAAGGAGACTGCCCAACCTCCTGTACTCCTGGTCACCCTGTTGGCCACCAGGACCCCCAGATCCTTCTCTGCAGAGCTCCTTTCCAGCAGCCCAGCCCCAGTCTGTAGTAATGCATGTGATTATCTCTCCCCAGGTGCAAGACTCTACACCTGCCCTTGATAAAACCCATCAAGATCCTCTCTGCCCAACTCTCAGCCCATGCAGCTCTTGCTGAATGGCAGCACAGCCTTCTGGTGTGTCAGCCACTCCTCTTAGCTTTGTGCCATCAGCAGAATGCAGAGGGTGCACCTGCAGAAGCAGGATGGTGTGGCTCATCCCACAGCCATGCCTTGCACTGTGCTGACCTTTCATGGCCTCCTCCAGCCCCAGCTGCTGGCACAGCCACATCTCAGAGCACCCAGAGGCAAGCCAGCATGTCATTAATGCACTAAGAACAGAGCATCCCTAATTAGTACCCAGCCTCACCATTTACCTGTGCCGCTGCAGGTTTTATGATGGCATAAAACCCCAAATTTCCAAGTGAAGTGCTTCCCCCTGGGATCCAGCTATCCAACTGGTGTGGTATAAATTTGAGACAGTAAAAATCTGCTGCAAGTTTGCAACAGTTAAGAAATAAAGGGTCGTAAAAGCTCATTACATCCCAGTAAATGGTGAGGAGGGACACTTCTCTGTGGTGAGACGGCCCTGCACATAGCCATGAGCCGTGTGGTGCCAACCATAGCATGGCCAGCACAGCCTGACAGATAACTGCTGGAGATAAGCACCTCAGTGATGGAGCACACTGCTGCCTTCCTCAGGGATCGGTGTTTACAGCAAGCCAATAAGTCTGGGCTTCATTGTGCCGCGTATCTGTGAGCAACAGGAGCAGTTAATAAGTGAGAAACAACGTGCTGTGGACGTGGTGGTGATAAAGCCTGTTTGCAATTGTGCTTTTTGCCCATTAGTTTTCCCAGCATTGGTTTTTATGTGTCTGTTTGCTAAATAGAGGTCTGCTGTAAAAGGGACAAAGCACAAAATGCCACCCGGACCACAGACCGCCCACAGGCACCTGCAGAAAGCTGCAGCTCTCCATCACAACAGGGAGATGGAGCACTGACAGAGGAGCTGGCTCCACAAACCAGCCGAGCTGTGCACGCACATCACTGAGTGCTCCAACTTGGAGACTGGCCACGGTGCTGTTGGGCTCCTGCTGCCCTTGTGGCTGCTACTGGCTTTCCCTGTCTGCCTGCTAAGCACACACCAGTGTGAGTCTTGCTCTACTCAGACTGTCAAACCACCAGCAGCTGTGCCCTAGTTTCACCCAAGCAACATTGGGACCCCTCAGAGCACTGGGTACCTGCTCATGGCCCAGCACCACACACCATCCCACAGCCCCCTGGGACATGGGCAGAGCATCCACCAGGCTCCAGCCCCGTCCTTCTCATAGGAAGCAGCAGAAATCGCCTTGAGTTTGGCTTGTGAGATTTCCACACAAAGCAAAACACCAGCAAACTCCTTCAAAAATGCCCCCAGGAGCCAAAGCTTTAACAAACCAGCAGGGACCAACGGTATATCCGTGAGCAAAGAATGGGTTCTGGGAGATCTTGGAAGGAGGGATGGCATTGTACCCTCAGCAGATTTGGGGAGCTGTTACAGATGTGCTGCTAGCTCATGAGGAAATGGTTTATTGTTCTATGCAAGAAAGATTGCCTAACTGCATAATATTAGCCAGAGCCCATCACTGCAGATGTACAATGAAGGTTATTTTTCTCTCACGGGCACAACTGTTCATTGTTAAACGAAATTTCCTCAGCCATTTTATTTCACAGATATTCAGTGCCGTAAGAACCTTCTGCAACACTTCACATTCAGCTGTAATTTTGATTAACCTGCATAATTTTGCATTTGATCTGTGCAGGCGTCGCACACAAACAGCTAGGATTTCACTGCAGAAGAATATCACTAAATGATTGAGCACTGAGGTTCTCACAGATTTGTATGACTTGCATGTGTATGACTTGTATGTGTATGCATATGCACGTATGTTCACCTTAGCTATATATGTGTGGCTTATTTGGCTGTTCCACAAAGCAACACACAAAAGCACGACATTCTTGAAAGGATAAGTTTGAGTTTGCAGGTTTGATGGGCCACGTTCAGTGGGTTTCCCCCATGTGTTTGTGCCTTCATCACCTGGAGGTGACACTGACATCCTGCAGAGCTGAGCTCTGCATCCCGTCCATCCCCCATCCTAGGGCAGACTGGGGGATAGGGTGGGCAGGAGGATAGGGAGAAGAGGATGTGCCATAGAATCATAGAGTCCTAGAATGGCCTGGGTCACAAAGGAGCACAGTGCTCATCCAGCTCCAACCCCCTGCTGTGTGCAGGTCGCCAACCAGCAGCCCAGGCTGCCCAGAGCCACATCCAGCCTGGCCTTGAATGCCTGCAGGGATGGGGCATCCACAGCCTCCTTGGGCAACCTGTGCCAGTGCCTCACCACCCTCTGGCTCAAAAACTTCCTCCTCATATCCAACCCAAACCTCCCCTGTCTCACTTTAAAACCATTCCCCTTGTCCTATCACCCTCACAAACAGCCATTCCCCTCCTGTTTACATGCTCCCATTGCTCTGTGCTGCAGCAGTACCCACTCCCCCAGCGCTGCTCTGCCTTGCTGCAGATAGTGCTGTACAGGGGAATAAAGAGGCAGTACAAAGCGTGATTAATGCACCCACTCTTCAGTAATTAGAAATAATTAGTCATGGAGACAACCTCCCTCAGCCTGCAAGGCAGGGCTGGGCACAGAGAGCAGGGCGGCTGAGTGAGAGTCCAGTGCCTGGCACCAGCTCAGCTCCACCAAGCAGTGCATGGAAAGCCGGGCATCACTGTGCCATGAGCTGCTGTGACCACGGCATCCATGGGCCTTGGGCAGGAGGCAGGGAGCCCTCATCAGGGGAAAGGGGAGATGCAAAAAAAAATCACCAAGCAATCTCATTAAATCAGTACAGCTGTGGGGGGAATCCAGAGAGAAAAGTGTGGGGAGGAGCGATGGGAGGAAGAGGTTCAGAGGGAATACCTTTTAAATTAGTTTCTATTGTTCTGATTTTCGGAATAAGGTCACAGTTTATTTTCCCTTTATCACATTATAAAACCACGGGCTTTAATAAAAAGGGCAAAACGTCTTCACTTCTTCCACATTAGTACTAATAGAGACATGGCATAAAGAAAGGGAGCAAAATGATGGCCACAGTGAAAAGAAATGGAGAACAATAAAATCTTGTTTCGCCATTAGAAGCTGCAGTAAAGGAAACAGATCTTTGTGGAGGGAAGGAAGAACCCAAGAGAGCCGTGGGATTAGGTTAAGGACTAAACTAGCCCTCAGATCCGCACCAGCCCAATGAATTGCCTTTCTCCACCCTGTCCAGGACGTTGAAGCTGTAAGATGGGGTATATGGGATTTCAAAATAATGGTGTTTCTTTCAATTTAGCATTTTGTTTTATTCAGCGATTCGTTTAGCATTTTGCTGTATTCCCAGCAAGAGATACAAGCACAACAGTCATTCCAAGCAAGATGAAAGAATAGTGCCGGAATTAAACTGCACAATTTAAGTGATTTTTCTTGAACTCAAACCCAAGGAATGACATACTGCAGTCCAATGAGGACAGGGGCTTCCGCATTTGGTTACAGCAAGGGAAAAAGCATCAAATCAGAGAATCCTAGAACGGCCTGGGCTGAAAAGAATCACAGTGCTCATCCAGCTCCAACCCCCTGCTGTGTGCAGGTCGCCAACCAGCAGCCCAGGCTGCCCAGAGCCACATCCAGCCTGGCCTTGAATGCCTGCAGGGATGGGGCATCCACAGCCTCCTTGGGCAGAGGACCTCTTGCCCTGATTTTGAAACATTTGTATGTGCAAATCTGTTGAAATAATTTCCTGCTTTACTTTGTTCAGTTAAAACCAAATGGATGCTGCATCCCCAGTGTGGAGACTAAACCTGGGCTCTGATCATTGTGTTCCTTGGTTCGCTCCTATTTGTAACAGTTTCTCTCGTATTTGGAAATTACCCCAAATTTCTCCCTCCCCTTTACTGGTAACGGTGCCTACAGAGCTGGAGGAGCCCCATGAGGCCATCGTACACCATCTCGTTCAGAAATGATGGATGGATTCACTGTGGCTTTTCCTCTGTTGAAATTAAAATTAATACACTGAAAAATGATGTAACAAACTGCTTGGCATAATAGATTTCCCCAGCAGAGTTATCGTTTCATTGCAAATTCACAAGAGGCTGCCATAAACAATCCTAGAGAGATTTAAAACGTTTTCTATTAATAGCTCCTCAGATCTCCAACATACATTCTGAAGGGTATTTAAAAAGCCATTACAATTATGTAGCTGTGATATATGGAAAAGCAAAGGGCCTCTGGCACCGTTGGGGTTGGTGCAGTGGGGTCTGCCCTGCCCCAGCACGGAGTGGCAGCCCCAGTGCCAGGAGGGCATGATGTGTGCATGGACCCGGCCCCTGGAAGTGAAGGTTCCCCATCCCTGGAGCCCGGCAGCCCAGCCCAGGCCCACAGGGGCTCTCCCAAGAGGAGTGAGGTTTCTGTGGCTTTACCTCTCGGGAAGGATGCCAGCGTTTCATCATTAGGTGCCTCACCTCATTACACTGTGAAAAACAACATATGGCACAAAGTGCCTGAACGTTGAGAAACAGGCTCTCTGATGTAAAAAAAAAAAAGAAACAAAGATGCCTCTAACTGATGTGCACAATATTTTGGCTATGGCTGCAAAGCCTCCACAAGTTCATACAGACACTGCAGTCTCCATGGCCATGTGCTGCAGGCTGAGCTGGGCACCAGAGGCAGAATGGTGCATCCCTGGGCAGGAGGCAGCCAGCACTGCTCCATCCATGGTGACAGACAGAGCACAGGCACCGTCTGCAGCTGCCTGAGGCTGGTCCAGGCAGTGTGCTGGGTCTGCTTCCTCGCTAGCATGCTGGAACCTCAGGGCTGAGAGTGCATCTCAGTGCGTCTACCACCCACATCATCCATTTGTTCACATCACCCTTTGTACCTCTCTCCAAAGGCAATGCTACCCAAAGCTCAGTGAACTTGCAGCTTGCTGACAGCAGGAAACCTGTCTCCACTCACTGCAGAAAGGATTTCTTGCTTTCTTGGGTAGTGTTAAGGGATGAAACAGAGTCTCCAGGCATGCTAATTTTCAGTTGCACCTGGGGACAGCTCTTGGGAGTCTCTCTGCGCTTTCAGTATATTTTAATCTAGTTTGCTCACCGCTTCCAATTGCACAAGGGAGGTGCTTTTCATGGCTCGTCCATACAGGTCTAACAAAACGCTCCACTTTCCTCTGCAAAGAAGTGACAGTCTTCCCTGGAAGGTATCACACGCCGTGAGGGAGCTCTGTGAACATAGCAGCTCCATGCTTTGCAGAACTCAAATAAAGCCACTTCCAGAAAGGTAGGAAGAGGATGGGAAAGAAAAGCAGAAGACAGTCTCAGGCAACTGTGCAAAGCAGTGGTGCCATGACTGCTGCATTTGGCACTGGGGCTTGTCACTGTACCTCAGGTGCAGAAGGGCAGAGGTGCAGCAGACCTGAAAGTGCCAGGTGATGACCAGAAGCACAGGATGCCTTCTGTACCTGGTCGTAAGCAGCTGCCCTGAGCCTGTGCTCTGCTCTACGGTGTGGCCCCAGGAAAGCACGGGGCTCTGGGGTCACCAACCTGTCTGTATCCCCTCCCCATCCTTACCTAGTGAGGACATCCAGCATGGATACACCTGGGCAGAGGTGTCCTTGAATCAGACAACCCACACAAGTCTTGCTGTTGGCTTCAGTGCTACCATGACAAGAAGCAAAGCTTGATCTATCTTCTGGAGAATGAATCTCAACCCCTCCTTAAAGAAGAAATATCAAGCCAGAGGAATGATTTATAACACTAAATGCACTGATATTATCCTGCCCAAAGCAATATCCCATGGAGAAAGAGGACAACTGATGGCAATCGTTTGTTCACGTGTCACTGGGCATTAGAAACAAGTCAGCATTAAAAATAAATCCAATTCATTTGCTCTGGGCTTATCTTTGAAAAATATGTTCATTCATCCATGATTTAAGTGCATTTGAGATCAGCCAGAGGAAGTCAACAACTTTGCAGTGTGTAATACAATGTATAGTAAAACTTCAAATTACTAGTTGCCAAGAAAGTGGTAGAGGGAGCCATATATTGTGTATGCTTATCCCTGACATGTAGCAGTAAAATGAGGCAGAGAAATCGATTCTGCACATGTAGGAGAAGGCACCAGGCTCAGCCCTGCTGCAGAGCCCCATGCCTTGTCCCTGTGGGCAGAAGCCGATGGCAACAAGACGGAGCTGGAGTGCTGTGTGCTGATGTGCCAAGGTTGGAAAAGACCTCAAAATCATCCAGTCCAAGCAGCCACCTATCACTAACAGTACTCACTAAGACATGCCCCTCAACACAAATTCCCAGTGTGCTGCATCCCACAGCTGCCAGAAGGGCACAGCCCCGTCAGGACAGATCCCACAGGACTCTGTGTCCCCGACACTGGCAGAGAGCAGATGCTGCTGTTAAATAAGGGGAAAGCAGAGAAAGGATACACATGTTGGTGCTGTGAGGGACATCCTTATGAATGACACTGCCACTTCATGCGGCTCCTCTGTGATTCACCTCCACCACGGAACAGAGCCTTTCACCTCATGCACTGAAAATGACCAATGGCCACCAATGCTGCTTCAAAGAATGAGAGGTGGGGGGGGGGCAAGTAAACAAACAAAGAAAGAAATGCACACTTGTATAGGAACTGCTGAATCACTGAACCTCTGATTGGCCACCTGAGGCGAGCACCGAGTCAGCCCTGGGAGCACAGGTGAAGGCAATTCTCCTGTGCTACTGGAAGGGCTGGAGCCTGGCTGCACCTCTCCTAGACCCCATTTGAGAGCTGACTGCCAGTGGGGAAGGATCTGTTTAGAGATCACTTCTCCTGGAGTCTTTTCAGTGAGCCCAGGACAAGCTTTCCATCCATTCTTCTTTAGTGTGATAACCTGTTTAGCCTAACTTCCCTGTATATTTCTTAATTATAACATCCGTGTATTCACTGATTACACACACACACACTATTCTATGTATTTGAGTTTTGATTTTCCAAGGGAATGAGCAAAAATCCTCTCTTCCACAGTCCCCAGTTCTGGCTGCCCTCATGCTGACATGCCAGTGTACCTGGTTAGAGCCTGGCCAGCCAACCTGGGAGTCATTGGAGATGAAAGGAAGCTCTCTTGGTTGCAGTCTGACCTCAGCCTGGCTCCTCTCCAGGCAGCTCTTGTGAATGCTTTCTCCTCAGTCTTATCAATGAGTGACAGGTTTGGTTGTCCAGCTGCTGCAAGGCAGATATAACAGGAGATGCTGGATATGATAAATCACGTTCACCACATCGCTTTACGAAAGGGCAAGGAAGCTGCAGTAACAGATCCAGGCTGAGGAGCACACCGACTAATGAAGTCACATTAATTAATCCGATTAAATATTTCATTAGAGTAGTGATGGTAAATTACCAGCTTCCTAAAGCATTCACCTTGGGCGTAGTGTAGCCAGAAGGGCTGTTTCCAGTGCAACCAGACTGTGATGAGATTTTAACTCCCTTTTATTTATGGGATACTGAATGGGATGTCTACCAGGAGAACAATTCTCTCTTTCCCGTGCTATTTCTTTTTCAAATACAAACTATGATCATCACGGAAAAAAAAAAACATTTCCAAATAGAAGAAAATCCAGAAACTGGGGCACGTTCAGGAAGAGCTGTGGAGTCCTCATGCCATGAGAGGATGCTGAGCGAATGGCAAAGCAAACAGGAGGCAGGAAGCAAGGCTTTGTGCTGTCCTTTCAAAGGATGAGAGGCTCACAAAGCTCCAAGCAGCTGACATGGCAGATCGAAGCCCTTTAGGATCCATTTGTCACCTGTCCTGCAGATCACCCGATGGTGGCCATGTGGGCTGGCCCATCACTGCTTGTTGTCAGTCCTGCTCTCAAAGCACAAGGTGAGACGCTGCTCCCACCCACCATCCTCCCACTCACATCAAGGACCCAGGGGCTGAGATACATCTTTCAAGGCACTGAAGCCAATCTTCACCTTCTTCCGAAGGAACCCAGCAAAGCAGCTGAGATGTGTCATTACTGACTCTCCAGATGCTCAAAGACACTGTTCTGTAACTGCCTTTATCCCAGTTGCATACATCTTAATTTGGATAATCAGTTTGTTGGTCTCAGAGCACCAAGGCTCTTTTCCTTCCTTACAAGCACTCAGACAGGATGCAGAGCTCACACAACATAGAGATCAGCCTGTAAATGCTGGAAATACCAAAACAATCTGTTGAGTTACATGCACTGGTTGGACATTTTGCTGCAGAAATGCGCAAATTCAGCTGCTACAGTTTGCCCAGGAGGAAGAGCTGAAGGATTGAGCAAGAAAAGCAGTTGTCTGTTCTGGCCCTACACAAGAGGCAGCTATGGGCTGCATGCAGTGGGGCTGATGGGAGGTTCGTGTCACAGCTCTTAAGCACAGACCAACAAGGAATGTGAGGTCTGGAGGATGATGCATTCCTTGCTGAAGAATATTGCTGGCCATCAAAGGGAGGTAAGGCTGCTGTAAACCTCACGGATGGGAAATAAGTCTTTGTTTCAACTCAGTGTTTTAAATGGCTCTTTGCATTACAGAAGTATGCAAATGTATTCACCTACAATTGTGGAAGGTGGCCAAGATGTGTTCTACTTGCAGACAAAATGGTTTTCATGGTGAAAGATTAAATTAAACTGGATACCCCAAGGAAAAGAGAGGAGGCTGGCTCTCAGGATCAAACTCCTCTGCCAGGCTCAGAAGGAGGATCCTACATGAATCTCCCATTTTTGGAGGGATTTTAGACCTTTTGGGACCTTTGGGTATGGCACAACAGAACCAGCTGACTCAACAAGGTTAGCCCGTGTTTGTCCATTTTGCTTCCATTCTTATGCTGGGAAAATCATAGAATCACAGAATCATTCAGGTTGGAACAGATCTCCCTGATCTCCCAGCACAACTCTTCCCACCCTCAACACCCACCGTGCCCACTGCCCTCATCCCTCAGAGCCACACAGCTCTGGAACACCTGCAGGGATGCTGAACCTCCACTCCCTGTGCAGTTGCACCTATGTGTCACTGCTTTTTGGGAGAAATTTCCCCTAATTTTCAACCTGAATCCATACAGTTCTTCTCTCTCCACCTTGCAATGTGCCACACACAGCAGTGTGCAGTGCTGGCACACCGGCCCCCTGTCCCCCAGAACCTTTCCTCACTGATAGCTGTGCCTCCTACCCAACACCTCCTCGCGGCCACCTCAGGCCATAGTTGGCTGGAAATGTTTCATTAGAGGTGGAATTAATGGTCCTGCAGATTCCTTGTTTCTGTTGTGCATGGAATGAGAATCACAACAGGAGCTGACACGAACGTTACATCAGTAAAACAATATAAGTCAAGTTATCCACTATCCAATAACAAGCACTCCTTTAACATTAGGTGTGACAAGAAGGCTGCAGAGAAGGGAAATTCTCATCATCTTTGTTTCCACGTGGAAAGGTCAGAGGAAGCAGCACCTTGGGAAAGGTCGGCACAGCCCAGGAGCAACCTGGTGCAGGTGGGTGGCTGTGAAGTGTGACTCACAGAACAGTGATGTTCACCCCTTGCTTGCCCCAGCCGCATGCATCAGGGAGCCTCAATAATAAAGGCCACTTCCCCCCAAAATTGCCTGCTGGCAGCTTCACAGGGACGCTTTCCTCTTCTGGGATCTCTGCAATCTGACATCGGCAGTCAGAAGAAGCCCATCCAGCAGCGATTTACCATGGGTCTGCTCCTGCCCTCTGGAGCGGGCTAATGGGGTGTGATGAGGAAATGGGCACTGCTGGGACACCATAATAGATGCTACAGGCACACCGCCAAGGCATGTAAAATGCAAGTCCTGACTTCTTTTGACTGCGTGTTAAACAGGCTGGGAAAGGTCAATTGGAGATAAGAGATGGCTAATAATGCACAGCTCTCATCTGATACTTATAATTTCATACATAGAGCTCAAATTGCTTTGCAAAGGTGACCAAGCATTATTTCTTAACCTTTCCGTGTGCTAGAGAGCCCATTTTCTTCCTTCAGTAGGTTACTGAAGATGATCTGAGCACAGTGATTAAGGTAGCTGGATCATGTACAAGTGTTTCAACATTACTGATGCTTGGAGAATCAGCCAGTAGTAGCAGTTTGTATTGGCGGAGGTATAGGAAGGAGAACCAGTACTGTTCCATTAAACTGAGCTCCAGACACATATGAAGGCCTAAAGTTTCAAAGCTTCCCATAAGTGCAGGAAAACATGGCTCAGAAACTGGCCCAAGCCTGCATGCACACAGCAGGACCCAAGGATGGCCAAGGAGGCAACCGGTGCTGTGATGAAGGTGCAGAGGTTGGGGCTCAGGCAGCTCTCCTGGGCTTACCCACACAGAAAGACACGAAGACATTGAGCTCTGGGGAACGTGGGCTTTGGAAACTTGCATCCATCTTTGCACAGCACTACTGCACTGGCCCTAATCATAAAGCAGCATCCTACCTGGTGGCACTGACCTGCCAGCTGCACCCTGAGCCACGAAATCCCATGTTTGTGTCCTGGGAATGGGGGAACAGCTTTGGGATGGGAACTGGGGGGAACAAAGGAGAGATCATCACATCACTTTTTTCTGGGAGAGATGATGTTGGGAGGAGCAAGGAGTGGGACTCGGGGCTGGAGCAGGTGCCCCTTGGGTTCCTGAGGTCACAAGCAGCTGAACAGAGGTTGCTGAGAGCCTGGATCGTGGCTTACATTTACGTATCCATCCCTCAAGCAAGCAGTATCAGTGTGGCACCCACACTTCAGAGCAGTTTCAGCATCAGCAAAAGAAGCTGCAGAATATGTGGGACGTGGCAGGAGCCATGGGCTGCAAAAGGAAGGGACTCTGCAGCCACCCAGGACTGCAGCCTGCATGCAGGGCTTGGATGCCAGCAGCAATCGCAGCAGTTTTGTTAACAGGGAGACGGTTTGGTTTTAGCAACACAGCTCTCCTCACCTAACACACTGAACAGGAAAATGATTTGTCACAGAAATTAGGTTTTCACAGGCAGCAATACAGACAGCTATTACAATACACTTGAATGCAAAACAATTGCTTCAAAGATTTAAGCAAAGCTGACAGCAATGAGCAAAGCAGGCCCTGCTCAGCTCTGAGCAGCTCACAATCGCTTTGTTTTTGTTTGCTACACAAACAAAAGGATTCCTTTTTCAATTGGAAAATGTTCCTTAGGTGTAATGCTGGAGCTATTGTTCACCAGGTAAATAAAGCACTGGCATATAAGTGCTTTACCTAAAGCACTCGAGCTCAAAAATATGCAAACCATGAGCAAAGTCATCCTCTCCATACCACCTTTTCTGCTCCAAGCTTCAGTGCCCTCGATTACCCTGCTGCATCAGTCAGGGTCCTCCCAAACCCACAGGACGCATGGCCCTGCACACCACAGTACTGCTCACAAGGCCACATCCCCCCAGCAGCACAGTACCCAGCAGCACACACTCCATGCTGCAGGAGCACTGCTCCACTGTGCAAGCTGAGCTGGCAGCATGAGGGAAAGAAGCATTAGCTGCTAGAGAGGCTTCTGCATTCCTTATTTTCTGACAATCTTTTTTTGTTAGGAATATTCCTCAGAGGGCTGCAGAGCCAGTGCTAGAACAAGAATGTATTCATAAATCATCCGTTCGTCTGCAGACTGAGGAGGAAGGAACTGTCTGTGTGTGTGACTGAGTCCCACTGGGGCTGTGGCACAGGGACGGACAGCCGTGTACCCACCACTGCCCAGCACTGCACAGCCTGCTCCTCAGTGCGTGCTGCTCCAAATGCAGAATGGCAAAGTACAGGGGAAGAGAGAGCCAGGCTCCTGGGGTGAGGACAAATCATGGAGTGAATTATGTTTTCACCAAAGGTGAGGCCTCACCTGGAGCACTGCGCCCAGATGGGGAGTCCTCAGTACAGGAGAGACATGGAGCTGCCAGAGTGTATCCAGAGGAGAGCCACAAAAATCATCCCAGGGATGGAACACCTCTCCTACAGGACAGCTGAGAGCTGGGGCTGCACTGCTGGAGAAGGGAAGGCTCTGGGGAGAGCTGAGCGTGGCCTGTCAGCATCCCAAGGGCTGTAAGAAAGAAGGGGACAGACACTGTAGCAGGGTCTGCTAGGACAGGGGAAATGTTTCCAAACTGAAAGAAGGGAGATTTAAATTGGACTGTGAAATCCCAGCAATTGAAGCCACTGCTGTGCAATGCCTGCCACCAGCTCCATCACATGCACACAGCCCGAGCAGATGCCTTGTCAAGGTTGAATTCTCCAAAAGCAGCTGCTTGCAGCCTGAGACACAGCGCTGGGAGAAGTGCTGTCATTAGCAGCGCCTGCGCCTCTTCCTTCTGCACGTGGGCTTCGGGGAGGGAGGGCCAGGCCAGGAGCAGCCCCCCCTCCTCCCAGAGCCACTGATTTGTTTTGCTTTCTCCAAAGAAGAACAAAAAGAGCTGCACTTCCAACAAAACCTGCCAAAAGCTCATTACGGTAATTACACCGCTCTTGACAGAGACTGAAGCTGGCTGCTTCCAAGACAGCCAAGTATCATACATTTTGCAATAGTAATCTGTTAAGAGGTTTATCCCTCATCCTAGATAATGATTTCTAAAGCACAGCATTACGACAGGTAGCCCTTGTAATTAGTAAGCCATCGCTAACCGCAGTGCCCAGCCCATGGCCGCGTGTTGATGCATGGCAGCCCTCCTCTGTGCTGGGGCAGCTTGGGGAGAGCCGGCTGTGCTGCCAGGGGCTGCCCCAGGGCATGGAAAGGGAAAGTAAACTTGGAAGCAAACTAGGAAATGTACTGCAGTGGAGTGATGGGGAGCAGCACAGGGGCACGCATCCATCATTACAGGTCTAGGGCAGCATTCGGCCTTTGCTAGGTAGGAAGAAGCACTAGGGGAAGAGCTGAGGATGATTTTAGTGCCACTTCTTTTCCCCCACATCTTTCCTAACAATATTTACTCTCAAGGCATTAAAGAGCTACCGTGATTGCTGTAATCTTTGGCTTCACTGCCAGTGTAAAGCTGAGGGATGATCTGCATGAGGGCCCTTCCCAGGTGGGCTGAGCAAAATCTGCTGCTGAGCCTGAGACTGGCAGCTTGTGGCACTGTGTGCTGAGCTGTGCTCCCACCCCACCCGGCCCCCAAAGAAACAGCAGACCCAGGAGAGATGCTCAGCAGCGGCAGGAGATGCTCGCAGCAAGGTGACACAAGGCACACAGAGCCCGGGCAGTCAGTGTCCTTGAGGTGCTGTGAGATGGAAAAGTTTGGTTCCCTTTCAGTTCCACAACTCAGCCATCCCCTGTGGCGATCATAGAAAAGAATAAGACTTTTTAACTTGCAATCCAATTCACTATGTTTTAATAACCACGAGTTGCCGGCGATGGAGCCTGCTGCTAGAAGAGAGAACGGCGGTAAATGCCTCTCAGAAAAGCTATTTATAAATGGCACACTTCCATTTCAAAAAAATAAAATAAAATAAATGTTACCATAATTTCATTTACAGCAGGTGGTGCTGCAATTTTTCTCTGCAGAAAATGAGAAGTACCTGCGCGGCACAGGAACACAAGCAGGCGCCTCGGGGTTCTGCTGGCCTCAGTGGTTCTGCTCAGAGCACAAAAGGTTAATGGCAGTAAAATGCAATAATAAGTAAAATAGCAAGTAAAGTAAAATATATATGTAAAAAAGTACATAAGTAAGATAAATAAGCAAGGTAAGTACAGCTCATTATCCAGGTGGAGCATTTATGTAGGTATTTAGTAGCTGGAACAGAACACAAAGCCAATAGACATCAGCTCTGGCAGTCCTGATGGAAGGAGCTGCCCCTGCTGTGCCCAGCACTGCCCTGCATGCCCTGCCCTGCATGGGTTTCCTCCTGCAGCACCTTCCAGGCTGTTCTCCATGGGGTGACCCCTCAGCCCTCCTGCTGGCCAGGTGGAGATCAGCCCCCAGCACCTCTATCTGCTGGGGAGATAGAGCAGCCCCTCGCCCAGCACTGAGTGTGGAGATCACCTTAGGCATGCCCAGCATGGAGCCATGTCCTGCTCAGAGCCATGCCCAGTGGATAGCCACATCTGGTAGGGAGCTATGCCCAACACAGTGCCATGGCCAGCACAAAGCCAAGCATAGAACAAAGGCATGCCCAACACAAAGCCATGCTCAACATACAGCTGTGCCTAACACAGCCATGCCCAGCACAAAGCCATGCCCAACACAAAGCCATGCCCAACACAAAGCCATGCCCAACACAAAGCCATGCCCAACACAGAGCCCAGTGAGCACCAGCTGTCCATGCACCTGCTGTGCTCCCGCAGGGTTTCCTCACTCCACAGAAACTCTGTGCCTCCCAGCTTCTAAGCAACCTGCTCTTCAGAAAGGCTGTGATACCTCTCATAGTTCCAAGTCCTCCAGCCCAGTGCCAACAGCCAGGAGAGAGGCAGGCTGGGACAACATCACAGCGACAGGACATGGGGATGATTTCACCTGTTGGATCTGCACCTTCCTGGGGAGCTCAGGCAGCCAGCCCTGCTGCCAGGATCTCTCTTGCAAAATGCTGTAATTACTCAGTTGGATTTTAAACATTCTGAGACAGAGAGAGCCCTGGCCCTGTGCTGTCACCTCCCTGCAGGGCCAGGTCTGAGCAGGGATTCAAGCCCACCAGAGGGCAAGGCAGGGCCTGGGGAGAACGCTCTGAGGCTGCAAGCTTTTTCCTTCTTTCCACATTAGAACACAGTGTTTTAAATGTCAGAAAGCCCAGCCCATGAAAGATCGGAGTGTTAAACTTCACTGCATCACAGAGGAAAAGTAAATTTTCAGCAGCCTCAATCATACCTTTAACAGGGAGCTGTCTCCTTGCTCACATCCACAGCTATTCACTGGGAGAGATGAAGAAAGACAGAGAAAATGCTACCACCAAGCGGAGGGAAGGCAAAGCCGTGGCAGCAGGGAAAGGGGCAGCAACCACACACTTATAAATCCCTATGACTGCTCCCAGTGATTTACACAGGAGGAAGAGCACTGCCTTGTGTTTTCTGATCATATTCTATATGGAAAAAACATGCTCTCTTCAGGGGGTTTTCCCCTCTAACTGGCTGATATTCACACGTTCAGCATTACATGAAGCCCAGGGTCAGATGGAGGCATGCATGCAGGTTTGTGCCAGTGGATGAGTGGACGGATGGAGCAGTTGGTGCAGAGGGAGGTTTGTCTGCTGCGATATGTCAGCTCCTGCTCTGCCGTCCTGCCTCCTCTGCCTGGCACTGCCAGCGCAGGCAGCACTTCATCCTATTTTGCATGGAGAGAGATAGCAGGAGTCCCCTCTGCAGCACAGACAGCCTGCGGCAGCACAGCATGCAGGAGCACAGCTCTGGGCTGCTGCTGGAGCCTCTGAGCCCACAGCTGAGGTTCCCAACTCACATCAGGATTAACGTTTTCCAGAGCTCACCTATATCTTGAGCACTGGCATTTAATTGCAGAACCCTTCTAATGTCTTTTATTTCCTAGATTATCACATGCAGGTGAATTCTATGGAACAGGCTCTATTCATACATGGTATGATGCCATTGTTTTGCAAATCACAGATTCGAGGAACTTGCACTGTGCAGATGATCCAAATCAGCAGACTTTGGGTCTTTTTTCCATTTACAAGGGTGGATGGTGATGGGACAAGGGGGAATGGCCTTGAAGTGAGACAGGGGAGGTTTGGGTTGGATATGAGGAGGAAGTTTTTCAGCCAGAGGGTGGTGAGGCACTGGCACAGGTTGCCCAAGGAGGCTGTGGATGCCCCATCCCTGCAGGCATTCAAGGCCAGGCTGGATGTGGCTCTGGGCAGCCTGGGCTGCTGGTTGGCGACCTGCACACAGCAGGGGTTGGAGCTGGATGAGCACTGTGCTCCTGTGCAACCCAGGCCATACTGGGATTCTGTGATTTTTTATTGTGACTTTCTTGTTTCCCCAGCATTGCAAACAGCCTTAAGAACTAAAAGTATAGCAGCTGCAGCAGCAATGCTGCACCTTGCACATGGAGGTGGATCCTGATGGCAGCATGCTTCAAAAGTGGCATGCTTCATTGCCACTTGGAAGCAACCCTGATGCTGAGCAAAAAAAAAAATAGGTTGCAATCAAGATACAGCAAGCCAGAGCTTCCAAAACCTCAGCTGCCACTGAGACAATTAAGTGAAATGTTGAGATTTTCCTAAGCACTCATATTCTGCTTATACCAGTGCTTCTACCTATAAACACATGTAGGCAAAACTTCAACCTGATTTACTAGAAAGTGCTCTAAAAAGCAAAGGATAGGCAGACTGAGGTGGGAGAAGAGACCCAGGTCCATGCGAGGAAACCATCAGACTGCAGAGTGGAAAGGTACCACAGTGTCAGACAGGAGGAGCTCCCTGGGCAGCTGGCTGACAGCTGAGGGCCGGCAGTGGCCGAGTGATGCGCTCCAGTATGGAGAGTTGGGGCAGAGGTGGGACAACAGCTTCAGGGCTGCGAGCTCCAAGCCACCTCGTGCTCTGGGACCACACACATCTGCAGAGGGCTGGAGGGATGGGAGGAGGGCAGCAGCAGGATGGGAAGCTGGCTCCCTGCGGGGCTCCTCCTGCAGCTCCGGCTCTGCAAAGGTCTCCGGATTTCTCTTTACCTAAATAATTCTGACAGAATGTCTGTCGCTATGGCAACGAGGGAAAACAAATTGATTTGAGAGGTGTCTGATATTTGTAATGCATGGAAATTATGGTTGCTATGACAACGTGATTTATAAATGAATTAGAATATTTAGGAAACAATTAGCAGCCGAAACTCCTGGGAAGGGAGGTGAGTCTGAGCACAGCTCTGCCAGCCCTGCAGACACTGCTCACTGCCCGAGTTCAGTGCCGCAGAACTGAACTGCAACAGCCTGAATCTCAGTGGCCTCAGAATGGGTGATTCAGGGATCTGTCATGGGGCCAGGAGGAAAACACCAAACGGTGCAGAGCAGCACAGCGTGGGCACGAGCAGCAGAGTGCTGCCCAGGCACAGCTGCCTCTGGGGTTCCCACACACTGAGATGTTTGAGCCCTGCTGGTCTGGGGCAAGGAACCTTGGGGTCTGCCAGCATGGTGCAGCCCAAAGGGGAGGGCTTGTGACTGAGGTATGCCCCACATGCTTTCACAGAATCACCAAGGTTGGAAAAGACCTTCAAGATCCTCCAGTCCAACCATCTACCCATCACCAATAGTTCTCACTAAACCATGTCCCTCAACACAAAATTCAAACGTTCCTTGAACACCTCCAGGGTCAGCGACTCCACCACCTCCCTGGGCAGCCCATTCCAGTGCCTGACCACTCTTTCAGAAGAGCAGTATTTTTGAATTAAAAATTACATGAAAAGTATATGCTTTCTGAACGTCTCTGCTTGCACATCCCTACCTGTGCTCTGTAAGCAAAGACTTTCCTGCT
This sequence comes from Lagopus leucura, assembly GCF_019238085.1. NCBI lineage: Eukaryota > Metazoa > Chordata > Aves > Galliformes > Phasianidae > Lagopus > Lagopus leucura. The sequence continues at coordinate 41,937,041 of NW_024962250.1, read as the reverse complement.
CATCCTCTCCTTTGGGAGCCACTTATGCTCATGGAATCACAGAATGGCCCAGGTTGGAAGGAACCTCAAGGATCATGAAGCTCCAAACCCCCCAGTCGCAGGCAGGGCCACCAACCTCCACTTTTAATACCAGACCAGGATGCTTTCCCATCTCTATCTGCCTCCAGCACCTGCCCTGGGCTGCTGTGGGAGATGTCTGTGCCCAGCCCTGCCCTGGGCTGCTGCCATCACCTCCTGCAGGAACAAGGATTCACACAGCATTTTGTTTCCTCTCACTTCACATTTATCTCCCTTATCTCCTCTCAGTGAGACAGGTCACCCATCAAACAGCATCTGCACAGAACTCCTCTGACACCCGCAGACGGCAGGGCCTCCACCACAACTGCAGCACACCAAAGGGATGGCTGCTGCTCTGGTCCTCACAGAACACAGCCCTGCTGGCCCTGCTGGCCACACTGCTTTGGATGCAGCCCAGGGTATGATTGGCTTTGGGCTGCGAGGGCACAGCGCTGGCTCGTTCCAGCTGCCACCCATCACTATCCCCAGGTCTTTTCTGGCAGGGCTGTGCTCCATCCTTACACCCCCCAGCTTGTACGATGGTTGTGTTTGCCAGGAATGCACAGAGACATTCATACAACCTGGTGATCACCACGGCTCCTGATCTGCACTGCTGGCCTAGCCCAGAAAAGACTCCCATAGATATACGATCAGCAGCCTTACACCATTGTATCTGGTTAAATTGCAAGCAGAAATCTTTTTCAGATTATTAACTGCCTTGTAGACACTGATACTTGAGAATAGGGTACAAAATGCCATGCAGAAAACTATTCTAATGCAATTTTTGAAGAGCATGATATAAAATAAAGCTAAACTGACACGACTGGGACATAAATCCTCAATGGGAACTTTTCATGCATCAGTAAGCAGATGGGCCTCTCCTTCACATTATTAACATCTCTGCTCTTATAACCTACACTATCTTTTGCTTTTCTGTGAGATACAAAAGGAAGCTCCATGCTCATAGGAGCCCAGAAAACACACAGGTTTATATTCACTGGAACAGCAGAGGAGCCAATAATACCACTGCTTTAACTCCCAGTGCCCAAGGAGGCTGTGTGATTCTGTGTGATCCCTGCAGGCATTCAAGGCCAGGCTGGATGTGGCTCTGGGCAGCCTGGGCTGCTGGTTGGCGACCTGCACACAGCAGGGGGTTGGAGCTGGGTGATCACTGTGCTCCTTTGCAACCCAGGCCATTCTAGGATTCTATATCCCTAAAACTTCTCCCCAAGTTCAGTTTTCCTTCCCAGACCCTCAGCAGCTTTCCATAGCCATGCTATTTTTCACTCCAAAGTGTAGTTTCTTCATTTTGAAGAACAGTGCACCTTCAGAAGTCACAGCTACTGGTGACCAAAGAAACACACAGGTGATATTTAATTCCTTCCATCACAGCACAAACATTTCAGTCCTACTACCAAACAGTGCATGTGTACATACCCAACAACCAGTTTGTAACCACCAACCCAGTGACAGTGGGCTGTCTGCATATCCCCCATCACAGAAGGATGTGTTGCTGACAACTACATACACTGTCACTGAGTGCTTGCAAACTGGCAAACCCAGGGTGATCACAGGCAGCTCTATCCATGAAGATGGATGGAAATATTCCAATGCAGTTACAGTCTGCAGTTAATTTAATAGAAATTAGTGACAGTTTCTGCTCACTGCCAGATGCAAGTGAGGACAATGCTTGTCTATCAGCCAGGTTAAATGAAAAAACAGATGACTTCATGTGCAATGAGGTTCACCAAAACGCGTGGATTGGCAGTTTACTTACCTGTTATGTCAGAGAGACAAATGGGGGTCTATGAAGACAACACGTAGCAGGAATTCCAACACGAGCACTGGGAGGTAGCACAGCAGTGACACACAGATGCTGCCCCAAGGGAATCTCAGACCCTGGAAAACTCAATGTCTGCTCCCAGAGCACAACCAGCTTCTCACCAACCACTGCCCTGGGGACAGAGGGCCCCAGCACTGCTCAGCACAGGGACACGCAGAATGAGCTGCCTAAGCACAGGGCAGTGTTTGGGTACATGAGCTCATGGGGAAGGCACTGCTCAGCTCCCTTCATTCAGCAGCCAGGCTGCAAGGGAAGGCACCCAGTCACTATTAGTATATAAGCAGGTTCCAGGCTATGTAACTATTAACATTCCCTTTGTATTTGGTGCACTGCAGTAAGATTACATTCCCCATCAAAACACATACCCTGAGGATGTCTTGTGGTGGGGCATCTCGTTCTCCAGAAAGATATTACAGAGGGGTAAAAGATTAATGAGTGAAAAAGCTCTTGGTGCTGAGGAGCAGTTTGCTCTAACCCTGAGGACCACACAAGCATCATGATGAGAGGAATGCTGGGCAGAAATTGAGTACTAATGCCGAAGCATGGGATGCGTCTAACCTGAGGCAAGGTGCTGGCACTGCATCCAGCCCTCTCTTGAACCTTGTGGTCAATTAAAGCTTCGATAAATTTCCTTGGAGGAATTCTGACTTACCTCCTATAATACACTTGCAGTGTAAGGAATGGGGCAAAAAGAATAATAGAATCCTAGAATGGCCTGGATTACAAAGGAGCACAGTGCTCATCCAGCTCCAACCCCTGCTGTGTGCAGGTCACCAACCAGCAGCCCAGGCTGCCCAGAGCCACATCCAGCCTGGCCTTGAATGCCTGCAGGGATGGGGCATCCACAGCCTCCTTGGGCAACCTGTGCCAGTGCCTCACCACCCTGTGACCCAAAGACTCTTATCTCCTTCCAGAAGAAGTATGGATTGAACGCAGAGTTAGATCCCAAAATTCAAGACTTCTCAGATCTGAGGCAGAAAAATGGGACAGCTTCATAAATATTAGCAAACACAGCCTCTTCTTGCTGCAGGCCTGTGGATTAAAGTCTCTGCAAAGTGTGCATTTTCTGGGTATATGTTCCACCCCAAGGCAATAAAGTCTTCTTGTACAGTCTTCAGATGAGAAAAATTCTCTTTTAGATGACAGAATGTATCTCTTGAAAGAGAGAGAGTTTGAAGACCATCTGCTTCGAGGAAGTCATTAAAGGAGAAAAAGAACATGGGAAGAAATGCAAACAAAAAGAGGAGCTGAAAAACCCAAAAAGGGTTTTAGAGCAACTCAGGAGTAGAAGGAAGGCTTGAGAAGGGATTAAAGCCCTTCATTCTGCTGGCAAAAGCTCCAATCTAGCTAGATGCAGAGAAACTGAAGAATGGAGATTGGTTCCACCCACCCCAACATGTGCACTGTGCTCAGAAAGGTGGGAGACTGGTGCTCCCTGATAGGCACCCATAGGCAGAAAGTGATGCTTTGTCTGTAGGCATGAAGTTGTGTGTCTGCAGCCCACTGAAATACTGCAGCATTCCCAACAGTCTGTCTGTTCCATGATTAAATGCCACCTAAGGGTCTGTGACCAAGGGTTACCCCAGGTGCCCCCAGCAGACATTGCACTGATGGGACTCAGGCACATCTTTCCGGAAGGCCTTGATGGCTGTTACAGTCCTTAACTGGAATGAAACATGAACAGAATCCAGTTCCCCAAAGAGTAATATTCTAAATGAGTTAATTTGCAGCTAGAGAGTGACAAATCAGATCTTTGTTTCAATAAAACGTGTATATTATAAAAGGCATTAAAAATATTTATCCAACAATTCTCAAAAGATTTCAAAATTAATTCATCCTGACTCAGCTTTCCTAGCAGTTACCTTCCAAGATTAAACCTACTTCGTTTCAGCTTTTGGAAATGCACATTCAAAATGAGTATGATTCCACTGTTCTCCCCGGGATGTTGGCCACCAGGCTGCCCTACAGCCACACAGAGGTCCATTGGTGCCTTTTTATCTTTCTCAGGTTTACAGGTGATTGATCACACTGAAACCATTTCAAGCAGTCACAGAGTTATTAAGGCCAGAACTAAGAAGCCAGGCTCAGTGTTGCTTCCTATCATCTTGTTGCCCCTCATACTGACAGTCCCCTGATCTCCCATAGCAGCAGTGTGAGCCCTCAATACAAAGGACTCCATAGAAGTTCTGAATTGTTCTTTCATGTCTCAAATCGTTTCCCTTCTGTTTTCATTCAAACTCATACGTGGTCGTGTGTCCATGAAGGATGCTGAATTCCAGTTATCCACTGCTCATCCATCCCCTAGTAAGAAGCCGATACCGGCAGGGACTTGGGGACATCACAAGTATCTCAGCAAAGCAATGGGTGTTTTTCAGCTGCCATTCTCCTGACTAATGTCAAAAAATCAGCCAGTCCTCCTCACTCCATCATATGGAACCCATGGGTGTGCAGCATGCTGTCCTGCCAATGTGCATCTCCCATCACTGCATCCTCTGCCTTTTGGAACATCTCCATGAGCCCAGCAGATATTCCCTTCATTAAGAAAAACACCACAAGGCTGTGTTACTTTTTTTCCTCCTGCAAACAACATGTTGTACACTAGGAGCACGATGCTTTAATGCTAGAAACGATTATAAAACGTAGTCCAAGAGCAGCTTGAGAAGAAGCTGCTGAATTCACTGCATCCTTTGTGGTCACTTTATAAAAGCAGAGGATTTTTGGTTTTGCTGTAAAAGAAGGTTGCATAGATACATTAGGATGCAGATCCTTTTTACAAGGACTATTACTGACAGTATAACAGCTTCCTTGGAGCCTTCCTCAGGGCTTCAACAAGAATTGAGCCACACCAATAACAAAGCAAAAGGTTTTCATGGCTCCACTCCAAAATGCCTTCGCATGGGAGGATGCTTCTAAAAGGAATCTCCTAAGTCAAAGTTGACCTAAGCTAGGATGTTACCATCACCTGAACTACGGGGTTCCTCAAACCAGTTTCCTAACATCTAATTTTAAAAGCTGAGTGGATTCCATCTATAGCACTCAATTTGTAACCTTACTGTATTTTTTGATTACAATATGAAGTCTACTTGCAGTGCTGTAACGTGTGAATACAGAAGTGCTAGCAGGTAATGGCCACCTATTGCTCTACAGAGTCTGGAGGCTGAGACCTGAACAAAATCTTCTGACTTCTGGGGTTGTGGCATTGCTGAAGGCCAGGTTGGATGGGGCCCTGGGCAGCCTGGGCTGCTGTGAAATGCAGAGGTTGGTGGCCCTGCCTGTGGTGGGGGTTGCAGCTTCGTGATCCTTGAGGTCCCTCCCAACCCGGGCCATTCTGTGCTTCTGTGATTCAGACTGACTTCAGGCTGTGGTGTTGGGGAATCAGATTAATGCTTCATCTGTGCAGCGATCCGGGTATGAAAGCACACGCTGCACAAAGCAGACCTGCTCTCATCTCATCTACTTCTATTTTTTTTTTTAATTTCCAATTCAGAGAAGGCTTTATAAAGAAGCCCTGTCGAAGCAGAGCACCCACGGGGCGTGCAAAGCTGAACGGAGGTACAGCTGCTGCCGGATCTCACTGCACAGCCATCCCAGTTCTAATTTATTGCAAAACGAGATGTGTAAAGATTATGACAGAGAAGGCACCGCAGATAGAGGTTTAAAATTCGCTTGCTAAATACATGTTTAGCTTTAGTGAGAATGCGATTTAATCCTGCCAGGATAGTTATGGTCCCAAACTAACATTGACTACTAATTAGAAAAGCACTGCAGGACGTTATGATAACGAGTATTTCTCCAAATATGAGATATTCCGGATTGCTTCTATTAGGAGAAAAATAGAAGGCATCAAACGCATCATTGAAAACACCCTTGAACAAACTATTCTACCAGAGAGGAAAAATTAAACAACAACATGGAAAGAGCATTTGCCTGCATTCCCCCATCCCAGATGTATCACTCCACGTCCCCAGTGCAGCCCCCATCCCACGCAGCCCTGCCATGCTCCAACCTGCGCTGTCACCAACCAGCTCACACTGTTAGGAGGACCACAGATGTCACTGAGATGGCAGCACCATGCAGGAAACCCCCCCGGCCCACAGTGGCCATTTGCACACTGCTTGTTACAGCAGAACAAATAGCTGCAGAGCCACAGAGCTGCATCTGTGTCACAGAAATTGTCCCCCGGTTGCATGGCTGGCTGGACTGGGCAAGGCAAATGAATGCCTGGAACAAAACAAATGCAGTGCAGCCCATGCACAGGGCTTCCTGTGAGTTATTAGCAACATGTGGAGTTAATTTATCCTCCGTGGTTGTGTCTGATGAGTATTTAATTGCACACAAGTCTGACACAGCAGCGTTCAGCACAAGGCTGCACTGCACAGCTCTGTACAACCCACTGCCCACAATCATCCATTTGCAGCCTATAAAAAAATCATCTCATCCTGACTTATTTCCACCTATTTCACTAACAGTGAGAGGTTATTACTGAAAGAATAAAAGCTAAAAGCGTTAATATTGGACTCCTTTGCCAACGCTCTCTCTCCTCATTGAGCCTATTTTCCATTTTCAATTGAATGAAGACTATTCAAGCTGCTGTTCTCCAGTTCAAAACTGAAATTACTTTAATAAAACCCGTACACTGGAGGCTTACTCCACTGGAAGGGCAAGGATACAGCAATGCACAGTGAAGCTCTGGAAGGGTTTCAGCACAGCCGTGCTCAACTCACAGCTGCATCCATCCCCAGGCTCTGTGCAGTGATTACTTCACAGCACATCTGGGTGCCTGAACAGCAGCGTGGTACCTGAGCAGAGCCGTGCTGCTGCTGGGGAGCACATTTCCAACTGCTGAGAGTGAGAAACAGGAAAACTACCGCAGGCAGCAGCATCGCCTACAGGACCCCAGGGACAGCTTTGTCTTCGCACGCTGAGCATCTCAAGGGAGCAGACTCCACTCTCCCAAAGCCACTGCTTCCTAGCGGTGCAGCACACACCATGAGGGCCATGTGGCAGCTGGCATGGCAGTGGCATGTCCCACAGGAGCAATAATGTCACCAGCTGTCACTGCCATCGCAGTACATGGCATCTGTGCTGCTGTGAGCTCACGGAGCAGCACTTTGCAACCATCCACCTCGCCACAACAGTCTTGATTGCAGATGTAAAACCACAAGCATTTGCTTTTGAAGTCAGAGTCCCTCAGATGCTCCATCAGGCTTTATCCTCCCCTGGGAACTTCCTCTGATAGCAAGTGAGCCAAAGCCATCCCAGCATCACATGTGCAGCAAAACCTGGGAGACACACCTGAGTGCCTGCGCTGCCTCTCACTTGCATGAGGGACCTGCACAGCCCTCATTGCACCCTGTGGTCTTCATTGGGTCCTGGCAGGGTCTACCAAAGAAAGACCCTTAAAGGTCAAACTGGCAGCACAAATCCCATGATCACAGCTTTGTGGGCTTTTGTTTATTTTTCTTTTTTTAATCAAAATTCAGGTAACTTCTTCAAAAATCGAGTTCCAGAAATGAAGCCGCTTCTTGTGCAGACATTGTCTGAAGATTTAAACCTCAGAGGTGTACACTTTGATGGGAAAAGTTCACATACCTAAATTTCAGCCCCCAAAGCGTGTGCTTTGTTATTGCTTTGTGTCACAAAGGCCACAAACATCTTCAATCTTTGGTAGCAGAAACATGCAGCCACAGCCACGGCAATGTGCTTTCGGAGAGGCACCCCTGAGAAACCAGGATGGAAAAGCAGCCAGGGCACATCTATACAAACAGAGAGGCACTGCCACCTGAATTTCAGTTAAACAAATTCCAGGTGCAAACATCTGGTGATTTTTTTTCTTTTCTGATAAAAATAATTGCCCCATCCCTGCAGGCATTCAAGGCCAGGCTGGATGTGGCTCTGGGCAGCCTGGGCTGCTGGTTGGCGACCTGCACACAGCAGGGGGTTGGAGCTGGATGAGCACTGTGCTCCTTTGTGACCCAGGCCATGCTGGGATTCTGTGATTCTATGACTCTTCCTGACCCAGGAGTGGGCAGTCCTGGAGAGAACTGGAAAGCATCCTGCTGCTGATCCAGGCACTGCTGCAGCATCCTTGCTGCCAAAATGTGCCCAGTCTGATAACGGCGCACTGGAACAAGGCCAGGATTTCCCCCTTTGAACTTCAATAGCAGGAGAGATATAAATGAATTTTCAGCTCAATGCGTTCCAGAAGAACTCTCAGCTTGGAGAAGCTGTTGAATACAAATAGAAGGACAGGATTCCCAAGCTGGCAGAGGCAGCACAAGGCCTGCCTTGACAATCCCCACACGCACACCCACATGCCCAGCCCCACAGCCAGGACCCCACACACACCAAGGCTGCCCAGCCCTGTCCCAGCAGCATCCCCACACACCAAGCACAGCCTTTCCTTTCCTCCTACAGAGGGAACGCTGTGTGCTGGGAGAAGAGCCTTCTCCTGCCAAGCTGCTTGTGAAGCTGGGGAGCTCAAACCTCACGCGTCATTATAGGGTGCTTCTCCTGCCACACTGATTCCTTAACACAGCATTTCCATGAGGCGACTGCTGATGTGAAGTCAGGCTTTACTGCTGAAGTAGTTAAGGGTCAAATGAAGAATCCCTTCTGTTTAATATCACTTAAGACATGAAAATCCAGCTTTGATACACGCTGCCATTGCTGAGCTGCTCACACACAGAGCTGGAGTCCACCTGCCAAAGGCTCTGCGATTCTGCTGGCAGACTGCTGCTAGGTGGGGCAGTTTGGGTTTGGTTTCATGACGCTGCTGTAAGACATGGTTTGAGTTCAGCTTCACGGAAAGCATTAACAAGGAGTACCTCCGGAATTACGGTGCTAAGAAAGCCAGAAGAGTCGGTGATGGTTTAGTGTCAGAACCTGGAAGGCACATCCCTGAAACCAAGCAGGAAAAGCAGAACGTGATGCTTTTCACACAGCTGGAGGGGCTAGCCCTGAAAGGCAATAATTGTCTCATACTGCTCTGCACAGAAGCTTTGGGGGAAAACTTTGAGGTGTTTTAACATCTGGTTTGCACCCAGACGCTGATGCAACCACTGCACAGATCCCCAGCAGGTTCATGTCCCGAGTCAGCCTCCTGTAGGGCCAGAACACTACGTGCCTCACAGAGAAGCACAGCAGCAAGCAGTCAGCCCACCTTATGCTGCACTGTGACCTGCCAGGACCCTGTGTGTCACGCAGACATCAGCCTGGGGCTCCCTGCACATACAGTCCCTTCTCCAGAGGCGATGCCCTCAGACAGCTCCAGGGCAGCTTTGTGATTTCAAGTAAAAAAACTTCTACAAAATGCTGTGGTTAATAATTAAAGGTTTCACACGATCAGAGCTGTCTCTCAGCACTCTGTGTGCTCTGCCCCATCCCTTTCCCAGCCAAGCTGCTCCTTCCTCCTCCTCCACTCCCTCCGACCTGCAGACACGCGGCACAGGTTACAAGAGAGTGAGAAGCACAGGAAACTTTCACAAAGCAATAAAACAAGGAGCCTGTCCAATGGAGAACACACATCTCTCTCAGTGCAGTGAACGGGAAACACCACACCTCTGGGAAGTACCAAAAAATGCATTCGGATGGGCTTGTTATCAGTGATACCTGGGAAATTATCTCCTTACATAGAATCACATGCCTACCTGTCCACAATTATAAAGACCGAGAGATAGCTGTAATCTATAGACATAAGGTGAGATTTCCACCTTTATGCAACGTGAAAAATGTGCCAGACGCAGGTTTGCCCATAAACAAAATTGCTTTTTTCAGCTCTCCCTGTAATGTGAAATATCAATCATTGTGTGGCTTTTATTACACAGAATTTAGCTTTTGTTTTTGACAGATGGCCCGCATTCGGTCTGAGGTACAACTGTACATCATCCTCATTATATACACATCCGAATTGCAGGTCACATTTTCAAGAGACAGGAATAGATGGCAGAGAGCAGCCGGTGGGATGGGGCTGGTCAGGGAGCCCATACATCGCGTGGGGCTGACAGCAAGCCCTGCAGCTCGAGTCTGCACGGCAGCACCTGCTGCTTGGTGGGCAGCTGCTCAGCACACCAGCGCCAGGTGAAGATCGCTACAAGAAGGCCAACAGGAGCACGGGGTGCCCGCAGAGAGCAGGAGCGGAGCCGCTCCGCCCCGGGGCCTCGGCTGCAGTGCGGGGCTCCGGGCGGATGGAAGCCGCTGGCAGAGCGCGGAGGAGGGAGCGGAGATTTGGGGGACGCCTGGAGCGCCTCCCGACGGGACGGGCTGAGAGCCCCGGGGCCGTGCGGGCGGAGGAGAGAAGGCTGAGGGGACCCGAGCGGTGCCGAGCCGCGTCTGTAGGATGGGGTCGGGGCCGGGCTCTGCTCCGTGGTGCCCAGCGCCGGGACGAGGAGCGGCGGGCACGGACTGGAGCCGGGGAGATCCGTGCGGCCGTGAGAAAGTGCCGTGAGGGTGGCACCGAGCCCAGAGAGGTGAGGGAGTCTCCTCTACACCGACCCAAAGCCGCCTGCGTGCTCTGGGTGCAGCTGCTCGGGGAACTGCCTTCACGTGGCGTTGGGCTGGAGGAGCTGCAGAGACATCCAACATTGCTTCAGGGATTCTGTGAGCTCCACAGGTGGAGCAGTGCCTGAAGCAGGGCTGCAGCGCTCTGAGGGTCACTGAGCTGCTCCAGCCTCGGGCATTCTCACTCTGTTCTCTTGCCAGCAGCTGCTGCAGGCACACTCACCTGTCCCTCAGTGCTAGCCCTACACCATCCTCCCTATAGTTCTGCATTTATTGCATTTGAAAAGATTTATTGCAACAGCTGTCCTTAATCTGCTCTGCTCTCAAAACCAGGAGGAAATTATTTCCTGACAAGAGATTGCTGTTCAGATTTTCCATCCCATTTCCTCCACCAGTCACCCCCCCTTCTTGCACCACCCACTACAGACACCTGATGCTCAGCCTCCTGGCTCATGCCTCCCAGTATCCACAGTGCTCCTGCTCCGCTGTGCCACTTATCCCATCCCACTCCATCACTGTGCTCCCTCCTTTGCCATCTGAGATGCACTCAGGACTGTCCCAGGAGCCCCACAGAGACCTCAAGTTCACTGTGCAGAGGACACGTGAAATAAGGAATGCAAACTTGCTGAACTCAGTCAGCAAAATCACTGACGGATGAGGATGGGCAGAAATCAGAGCAGCAACTGCCAGGTCTGCTCCTGCCACGTCTGCTCATTAGCACTGCCAGAATCCCTGCTCATGCATTGCCCCGCTCCACACCTTCCTGTTCCATCACCGCTCTGCTGCTGCAGGAAGGCAATCAGCCTTCATCACCCAGTCAGAGCAATCACTATAATCAGCCACAGAATGTGCAATTTCCCATGCACCTGCACAGAATGAGGCTGTATTTAAAATAAAACAAATATCTGACAGAGAAATGGCACTTGAAACCTTGACATTCCTCACGCAACTCGAGGCAGCCCTGGGGGGACCAGTGAGCAGTCACACACAAATGGCTGTGATGAGTCCATCAAAAATGATTCATCCCTTTTTGTATTCAGAAAAAAGAAAAGTTTCAGTTTTCTGCATTAAAATAAAACAGCATCCATGTCATATGCCACAAGCTGCTTGTCTTTTTGTTCTGGCACCGCCATATGCGCAGGTCAGTTCTGCATCTTCAACTTGCCTGCATTCTGTTATCAGGACAGAATGCTTGAAGCCACATGCAGCTAGCAAGGTCTATTAGACTTCTGTCAGCATCTTATGCACCAAACCAAACACACCGAGGCATCCCAAGCAGGGATGGTTAGCTGGGACATGCCCTGGAGAGCTGCCTTGAAGAGGATGCTGTGTGTATATATGTGTGATGGGACAGAAGTCTCCAGAATTTACAGCTTGCTAAGAAAAATGAAGAATTTCATGGCCACGTGAGGAAACGTGACAACGTGGCAATGTGACAACATGACAGTAGGTTTACTGGCATGGCTGGTGGGGTTTGAGGAATTTGCAGCCCAAGTGCCCACCTGGATCCAGCACTTGAATACAGCCCTGGACACAGCTCCATGTCTCACCCTCCCAGGTCTGGCAGCTTAATTGGGTACTTGGCACCTGATGCTACAACTCTATCCAAACACAGTTATAACCACAAAAATGCAGCTAAGCCACTTCCTTGCTGAGCCACACCACAGAGGAGCAGTCTTCATTCCGGCCCCTACATCACAGCCCCACACAGCAGGGTCCTCTTGGGCTGGGATGGCATTCTTCAGTCAGTCTCCCCTGAACTGCTCTGAAATGGGTAAAAGCCACATCAGCCTCAGCCCCAGCACCCTGCAGGTACGTACACAAATCTGTGCTGGTTTTCCTCAAAGAAAGGGGCATGGATAAATGCATTAGAACCACAGAATCATTAAAGTTGGAAAAGATCTCCAACTCTGGCCCACACCACCATGCCCACTGCCCACAGTGCCACATCTCCACTGCTCTGCAACACGTCCAGGGATGGTGACCCCACCACTCCTGGGCAGCTGTGCACCTTCCCAGCATCGATCCTGGCCAGTAGGTGATCTGGGGAGGGACGGGCAGCTGTCCTACAGACACACAGTGCATTACCTGCAGCTCTCAGGGGTACTGCATTTATCAAAGTAACACCAAGTCTTCAACAGCTTTTCTTCTAATGAAGTGAATTAGAGAAAGTCACTACAAATCCACTTAGCACTGATGCAAGCTTTGAAGCAGCTTAGCGTGCGTGTGGGGGATATTTATTTCCCTCACATAATTTACTTTATTCTCTAAACTTTAATTTATATAGCAATTGTCTGAAATACAATGCTGCAGATAGTTAGGAATTTCCAGACTGTTCCATTCTTCATTTGCTAAATGCACACAGCAGGGTTACCCCATATTTGCCCTTTAGCACACGTGCAGGTTTCCATACAAAAGAGGAAATGATAGCAGTACCCTAAAAGTCATATCCTGCTGTTCTGCTATTGCTTCCTTTCACACGCCCCTCTCACTCAGCCCAAAAGTTCAAGACCCCACATCTCAGCACATGCCTCAAAGCTATTTGGTTAAAGCGAGGAGAAGGGATGTGGTTAATTCCTGGAAATCAGCCCACAGCACCTGAGTGCCTCAGGGATGGAGGTGTGGGGCTCCAGTGCTCAGGCAGCAGCACATGGGATGGGCAGCAGAGCCTCAGGACACTGCTGTCCCCAAAGCTGTGACAGAGCCAGGAGGGCTGTCAAACCTCCATGCTGCATTGAGACACAGAGCAGCAGGGCAGCCCACAGCTGGATGAGCCCCACACTGGGCAGCAAGCACAATTTCAGTCTGATTTAAGCTTAAATGAGACGTGCTCGGGGAGCCCTACGGAGGGCTGATAAGCCTCAGTTCTGAGCAAGCCCTGCACGCAGGACTGGAATTTGTGCTCCACTTGTGAGCTCACAGCTCCCACCATGCCTTGCTTTTATTTTACCGGAGGGCTTCGTCATTACCACAGGCAGCTCTTTAAGCATCCTCCAGCTGGCAGCTGCCTTAAGGAGAATAAAGCACAGAGAGCCCTGGGACAGCTGTTCTCTGCTTCCCAGGGCAGTACTGAACAGCCTGAGCCATTAGAACTGCCCAGGCACAGAACCCCCACGCGGGGCAGCTGGAGCCATCCCTGCTGATGTACCTGAAGCCCCCAAAGGTCCCTGGCCCCATTCTGGAATCACCCACAGTAAACGATTCACCAGGCTGGGCTGACCTGCGTGCATCATTTCAAGCAAATCAAATAGGAAACACGCTCCCAAGAAATCGCTATTGATACATCAAAATGTCTCATTATTCACGCTGTCAGAAAGGTTGGTCCAGGTTAAAAGCTCACCTCCTCCATGAGGCTTTCCTCAGGCTGTGTTTAGCAGAGAGCTGCCCCGCTCCCTGCCAGGAAGCTGGAGGATGCAAATCTGCCTGCTCCCAGACAGCTGATGAGACAGGTTCCAGAATACTTAAAGTTTTACAGGGGAGAAACAAGACAGCGACTGTGCACTTGTCTGCATCAATAAGCAGCTTTCTTCCTGCCGGATTTGGAGCACCGTGGGTTTATTACTACACAGCACAGGATTATTACAGAGAAGCAGATGTCAGCATGGCACTGCTTCACTGAACCAGTCTATCTCCCTGTACATGCAGGAGCAGCCCTCCAGCCCTACATACTCCCAAGCCCTCTCCCTCATATAACCCTGACGCTGCTCCCACACCACCATGGCTTCAGGGGGAGAAAGCATTTAGGAAACTGTTGGTTCTCTGTCTGTGGGGCAGCTGCTGAAATTCATTCCCAGCACCCCATGGCGGGGGCTGGAGCTTCAGCACCAGCATCCCCAGCACACAGCCTCTGCTCACCTCCCCGTGCTCACTCCATCCCCTGCAGTGCAGCCCATTCCCTAATGCAGACACCGATATCAGAAGCAGGTGAACTGCTCGGTCAACACTGATAACTGAGACACTTCAGGCAAGGAAATCAAATTTCAGCCTATGCAGTGACAGAGCTGAAAACTAGAAATAGAGAGCTCAGGAGAGGCAGGGCTCCACCAAAAAGCAGCTTGCTGCCTTCCTCTGATTGACCACAATTTATCGGCGTCTGGGCTAAAAACAGCCTACATCGACAAAGATATAAGTCTTTTCATATGGAGATTGATTTAGTTCGACAATAAATTTGAACAAAATGCTTCCTCTGGCTCTCTCCAGTCCTCATCTCCTCTGCTGCCAGGGAGAGGTAATCCAATTTCAGATCTGCATAGCGGACGTTCAGCAGAGGCTTTAGCAGAGAGAGGAAATCATTTCTGGATGCAATTTTAAATGATGTGGTGCGATCTTGGGTTTAATGTGTGGAAAGGCCAATGTAGATTATGCAGAAAAAATAAATTCTTGATTATCATTAGCTTCAGGGGAGCAATATAGAACTGAAGAATCAACGTACAGGAGTGGCTTGAGGCAGTTAAGCCGCACGTGCCCCTAGGCTCCAGCAGCACCCAGCCCTGACCACTCACAGAAGTGCACGTTCAGCCAGGAATCAACACTTTTCCAGACAGAATTAAACCCAAAGCTCTCCCGTTGATTTGACAGTGCTTCCTCTCAGTTGCTGTTGGAACGCACTAGCTACCTTCATGTTGCTTCTTTCCACAATGAAGGAGATGCATCTGCTTCCCTCAGTCAGTTTTTCTGTTGCTCTTTCCAAATCTGTGATGTCAGCGGCTGTGCCAGTGCTCCAGCCTAAAACCAAGGTCAAACAGAAATTAAGAGGTGCCCCAAGCACAGAAGGGTTGCTGAGACAGTGGGGCCACAGCTGGGGTGGGCTGTCTGAGGGCCTTGGGATACAGAAGGATAAACGATTTGGTGGGCAGAGTGGTGATGGGTTGGGGCTGGACTTGGTGACCTTAGACCAAGCAACCTCAATGGGTCTATGATTCTATGAAATCAAGTTTTCTGCTGACCAAGTCTAAGAAAGAACGCAGAGTCCCAAGTGTTTGGAGCCCCCGAACCAGCCCTACCTGGTCCCAGTGCCACCAGCAGTGCTGAGCTTCAGGTGAGCCTCAGCACACCCCATGTATGCCCCCTGCCTGCAGGGCCACTGCTGGCCTTCCCAAAGCACACACTGTATGAGTGCCAGAGCTTGTGCTGCACAGGGTAAGCACTCAGCTGCAGGCAGCACCTGCTCACAGATGGGTCAGATTTAATGGCAAGCTTCAGTTTGATCAGAAAGGCAGTGCCTGAGCTGTACAGCAATGGCATGTAGTAAACAAAGAGAATGCAAGAGCAGAAACTACTGCCAAAAGCTGAGATGTCAAAAAAAGTGTAATTGGTAGAGGGAAGGAGCACCAGGCTGTACTGCTCTGAGCTCTGAAGGCTGTTAGCAGGCAGTAACGCCAGTGCAAGGATGGCTGGAGATGATTAGCTTCAGCATCACAATTACATGTCCTATTAGATCTTGAAATCTTAGAACCTAATGTGACATTAGTTGGGTTTTCACTCAACCGGGGGAAGAGGCTGCTGTGGCACTGCCTTTCCCATTGCGTCACTGCCTTCAGTGCTGCAGGTATCGTGCGCCTCACTCTGCTTTCTCACCCTTCTTTATGATTCTTTCCTCCACTCTTTTTTATTATGTGCTGTTTTTTCTTTCCTGTTTACAAGGAGCTTTGGCTATAAAGGCAACAACATGCAAATTTATTCCCTTGAATCTGTGTCACAAATAACAATGCCTCTCTATTTGTAGCACAGATCTGGAACATATCTTCTAACTCTGAGCGGTCAACATGATTACCTACTGCAATTCTCCTGCTTCACAAACAAGCCAAATAAAGGCTGACTGCTGCTTAGAAATAGATACCGCCTATTCTAGGGAACAGTTTACCCTCTGGCTTTGCCACCAGTCCCAGCTTCCATGGCAGTCTTCGTCCAGCTTTGAGAAAACAGCAGTGGATTCAATACCAGCACGAATGTCAGGCTGCCAGCCCACCTCAATTGCCCCCTTCAGAAGCCAGAGATGCCCTTCTTTGAAGCTTTTTTTCCTTCAATGGAGAAAGGCATTTTACAGCGCTGTTCTCCTCTTCAAGTGTTTTGTAGAAGATTGTCAGTCTTTCCCACAGAACTAATCACCTGAGACTCTGCTGTCAGAGCTGAAGCCATAGGCACTGCCTGTCCTCATGCAGGGCATCCTGGAAGACCTCTCCTCTGGGCCAAGCTCCTTCCCAAGGTGAGGACAGTCATGACAACAGGGAAAGACAAGTAACAAGCACAAAAAAGAGTAGTTTTACTCCATACAGAGGAATAGAGACACGTACCATTTGATTTCGCAGCACCCTAATTTCAGCCAGATGACAACCTGGAGAACAGAAAAACTGCTGGGGAAAGTTTGCAGGAGAAAGTGCCCAAAAATGCAAGCAGATGGAGTGCGAGCAAGAGGCAGCCCTGAGGTGAGCTGCGGTTAGCTCAGAGAAAAGCAGAAGAGGCACACGTTCTTAAGAAAGAAATGTATGGGGATTTAACGTCGTACAAACCATAGAGTAAGGGCTAAGACGACAAGCCTGATGCCTGAACTCAGAGCTTTAGCTGCTACCTGTACTGCAGCTCGTTGAGGTGCAACTCCGCTGAGCTCCCAGCACGCTTTATTCTCCAGTATCCTGCATCACCACGTGCCTCCTATGGGAACCTCACACAGGAACAGGCCTTACTAATAAACTTTTACCTTGTCTCTCATCTTAAGCCCTCCGTTCCTATTTTATTTTAACCCGGCCAAACACCCCATCTGGCAGTTCCTTGCAGCAAACTGTTTCTGCGACAGATATCCTCGCTGCCCTATTTCCACCCAGACAGGTGGCACCCAGCAGGCCGAGTCTCCAAACATCTTCATTTCTGAGGTGCTCCTGGAGCTCAGACCACAGACTGATGCCTTCCACGCGGCCCAGCAGTGACAGCAGTGTCCCCTCAGCCCCTCCAGGATGCAGTGCCAGGCTCTGTGCCCAGCTGCTACAACCCACGCTCAGACATTCACATGGCACGGGGTTAAAGCTGCCCCGAAAAGCAGCACGCAAGCATCTAAATCGAAACGATGCGCTCTCGAGAAGGATTAAGCTGGAGTGATGAGAGCAGATGCTGTTTTTTGTGATATGTAAATATATTACATGCACTACTGCCCTTTCTTCTCCCCCTCCAGAGCCTGCAACTCCAACTCCTGTTTGATTTCTTTAGCGGTAATGACTTAATACTCTAGCTCAAGTGGCTTTTTTCTTTTCTTAAATAAAAACCATGTAATCCTCCCAGCTTAACCTTTAATTAAGAAAAAAAAAATAAAATGAACACTGAGCTCAAATAGGGTATTGACTACCACGACTCCCTGCAGAGATGGGGTTACCTTTGAATAACATGGAGAGCTTTTCATGCGACTAGGGCTGTGAATGGAAACGCCTGACCTCCTCCCACGTGTCCCCTTTCTCCCATTTTTAATGAGGGGAAAAGAACTTTGGGTTGCTGGAATAAGAAAATAAACAACATGGCACAGCCAGAAGGTCCCTGGTATCGCCACAGCACACAGCTGGGTGCTGCAGGGCTGCGCTGGGGGACAGGCACAGAGGTGGGATGAGCTCCCTCAAGCAGGCAGGGAAGCTGGGCATATGTCCCCACAGGGCTGCAGTGTTTCCTCTGCCCAGGGCAGAGCCCATCGTGTATATCTACATGCTGAGCCACACTGCGCTGCAATGCATCCAAGCCTATTTCTCACCAAAAAGCCAAGAGCATTTTAGAGAAGAACATATCAAGTGCAAGCTAATATGAGGAAGCATTATCTATCACAGCTCAAGGAGGGAAAGCGTGCTGCTCAATGCAGAGAGCACAGCTCCTCAGGCACAGAAAGCTCCTTGCTGCTTTCAAAACCTCATACATGGCATCTAGAAGTAATTTAAAAATTCTCAGCTGTGGATCTGCTTTGCTAGATCACTGTCATAACCCCACCGGGCTCACAGCAAAGCCACCTCACATCAGGGCTGCCCGTTCCTCACCTCAGCTGTTTGCTCCCTGCTCCAGGCACCACTGGGAGGGACCAAGGAGGCTTCTGCCTCTCAGCACTGTCAGAGCACTGGCTGAGCCCAAAAAGAACGGACACCTGCAGGCCACAACTGGTGAGCATCCCCAACATCCAGCACACCAACCACCAGCTTTGTCCCACATAGCATCTGGGGGGAGAGGAATGGAAGGGGCAAGGAAAGATGTACAGACTGCTTCCTTGTCCCTCACAAAACAGAAATCCAGTGAGGAGTTGTGGCTATCCACCAGCTACAAGAAACATGCATTAGAGTCACTCTTTGACATAAAACAACAAGAAAACTTGTAGCATTAAGGACCGTTTCTCCATCCCACCCAAATGCCTTGTGGCTGTTCTGCCCACTGCTTGGAGAAAGAGTCACAGCTATTTGTTTCAAATGGCAGGAAACAGGAAATGCTCAAGAGCAGGAAAAAAGCCCAGGGACAACTCATCAAGCTCAGATCAGAGACAGTTGCAAACATTTTCTGTTGCTGCACTTTGGAGGCCCTGTAAATCTTCAGCAGCAGACAGCATGTTCCTGTGCCATCTGCTGCAGGGTCACTCCTTTACTTGCTGTCTGAAATAACATCTCAGTTCCCTGCAGGATTATCATTTTTATTTTTTTTCCTGAAGAGGAAAACCCTATGGGTATTGTGGGGAAATTCATGCGCTGGCACATGCTTGCAGATGTAGCTTCACCCAGACCTTAATTATAAGGTATTTGCCACTATAGAAAGCAACATTTGAAACCAAACACTTAATACTGCAAAGTTAGAAATGTTCCTATTAGATGGATAAAATATTAAGGCAGTAATAAAAATCAAAATGCATAAAATTGATGATTTTCTCCTTTCCATTGCAGCTAAAATATCTTTAAAGACAGCAGCAACTGCAGCACATGGCAAGCTGCAAGGCCATGAGTTTCCATGCTTGATAATGAGGCTGAAGAAAGCATTTCCAACCTTGCCCCCAGTGTGGGAAATGGACGTACTCTGGTGGCCACTAAGCTCTCCAAAGGGGTCTTTCTGCAAGCCAGGGATGCAGGAGCAGCCCATCAAGACAGAGTCTCCCCCTTCTACTAGCAGATACATGTATTATATTGAGATAAGGAACCTAAAATCAGTTTTCTCTCTCCAAGCTGCAACAGCAACCAGGACAGCACCCAACTGGAAGAGCTGGGAGAAGGAAACCCAGCACGGCACGGGGAGGTGCCAGCTGGCAGCAAGGGGCTGCTGGGGCTCTGGATCCCCTTCTCTCTTGTGGCCAGGCCAGGGGGCACCCCGCAGGCACACCGCCAGCCCCACATTCTCCCACATACACACTTCAGCATTCAGCATCTCCCTTCAGGAGAGGAAGGGGCTCTGTACTGCAGACAGGGTCAGATCCACGCTCCTGCAGCCAGTGCGAGACAAGCTTTCCAGTTCAGACAGCCAATGCCCCTCTCTCCTCATAGACTCCCCACCACAGTTATCTCAGCAGCCACAGCACAGGACTGTAAGGTGCTTTTATCTCAAACAGCCCAGCACTCTGGCAGATAGCTGGATCCAGCTCCCCTGCAGCAGGGCACAGAAAAGCAGCCAGAATTCCCACCCAAACACCACTTTAAAAGGCTTTGAGTGCACTATTTTTGCTTCCTGAACTCTAGCAAGAGCTGCTGCATCCATATAAAACATGTGCATGGGTGGTGGGCTCCACATTTTATATTCTGAGCCCACAGTAACAGCAGTGGTACCCTCCTCCCACCATTAGTCCAGGTGGGCCATGAGCTGCAGAGTTATACATCACCATCTCCTAGGAGATAATTAAATACTTATTTGCATACTTGGTCTCCTAGGGAGAGCCAGCAGCAGTAGCAATAGACAGAAAGCACCAAGATGGCCAGCTACACCACACAGCTCACCTGCAGATTCAGAACAGCACTCGCCCCAATGCAGTCACCCAGCCCTGCATATAGGCTCTGCAAAAGAGAAGTGCTCAAAGAGCAACCTGAGCACCAGAGCTCATGGCACAGCACTGACAGCTGCTTTCCCAAAGGACTCCTAGAGGTCAAGCACCTCTGAAAGGCACAGAGGAAACTCGGTGTGCTGCAGTGAATGCACCAGAGCACCTTCAGTCACATCAAGAGTGTTTCTGCCAGCCACGTATTTCTAAGCATGGTGAGCAAAAAAATGCTGAAGCAGGAAAAAAAAAGAAATTAATATAGCATCGTTAATTATTAATAGACCTATACGTGCTTCCTCTATAGTCCCAGAAGTCAACTCATTTCCTTGAGCACTGCATGACGGACTGCTGGGGTTCAGCATTTTGGAATCTGCAGTGCTTTGCAATGCCTGATGGCCCATCTTCATTTCTGACCTGACCTCCCAGGACCACCAACACCGGGCATGGGTCCATCCCAGCCTCTTCCTCAAACTTTTCAGAGGGAAAACTACATTGGCCACCTGATCACAGACACACATGAGCATCAGCTCCATGAGGAAGCAAGGGAGCACCGTGCCAAGTGCAGTATGTAAAGAAGGCCCCAATTAAAGCATCAGTGACGCTAGATGCTCAGGAGGGAAAAGCTTTTCACCTCCGCACATAAGCATATTTTTTTCCCAGGCATTTTCTGAGCCTTGAAGTTCAAAAAGCCCCTATAGCTCTGGGAGCTGGGAGCTGTTTGTGCTCACGTTGGGGCTCTTCAGTCCCCTTCCCCGCCGCAGGGCCCAGAGATAAGTGGGAGCGCAGACGAGCTGATCACCAGCCCAGCCCCGCCACCAGAACGCTGCTTTAAGGGCTGCTGCCTCCCAGGGAACCTCAGCTCTCCTGGGCCCGCAGCTCCAATTTACATCACAACACAGGTAATAAAAACTGCCCTAGCTGTCAGCTGGCTGGAAACACCCACCGGCACAGTCAGAAATGCTGTGCTCTGTCCTACTTTTGGACTTAAAAACATCGGATGAAAAACAAGAGAGGAAATCATGCATGCCCATCCCAGACAGGGGCAGGCTTGCCCTGAGCAGCACAGCATTGCCAGGCTGCGCTGCTGCTGCACCTGCAGGGCACAGGTAACCAGCACTGGGCATAGGCGTTTTATTCCCATTATTATAAAGCACTGAAGGAAATGGGCCATTGGGAAAAACAAGCGTTAATGAAGTCCTAGCAACAACAACAGCTGAAGGAGCTAAAGCAGCTGCCAGGGCTGTTTGCAGCCCCAGGAAAAACCCCACCAGCAGGAGCAGGCTGAGTACAGAGGTGAGGAGCAGCGGCTGTGGGCTGCTGCACAGTGAGGATGTCTGGCTCTCAGACCCTGAAGATCTGCAGACCTCAGGCTCCTGTGCCTGGGAGGATGGTTTGGACAGCCTCATAGGTTTGCTTGATTTTGAATTGTTGAGAGAAGAACTATACAAGCATAGAAAGCCAGCTGGGTGTTGTGTATGTGTAAACTAGCACTGTGTCCTGAAAACTCAACACCAGACTTGCTGCCCCATTAGTCAGAGTGTTTTTCTCCCAACAATACTAGAGTGACATAGAGTAAAACTTCTATCAATTTATTTATGGCACCACAGAAAGGGGGCTTTTAGGCTTTTACCATAGAAATGCAATTAGGCTTCACAAAAAGAAGCTGAGCTGCAAGCAGGCTCTGGCAGGCTCAGGCTTCTAAGAGCTGCCAGCAGTTTCTCAAAAAGACCACATGGGTTTTTCTCCAACTCCTCTTATATACAAAAGTGTTCAGCCAACAGTTATACTAGCAAGTACCAAAATAGCTGAGACCCTCTTGGTGCAACACACCTCACGCAGCATTGTGTGAGAGCCAGCTTGCTTGGCCCCATATGGAGGGAAGGCTTCCAGGGCATTACACAAGGCAGTTCCTCCATCATACAGGGCACCACAGCATAAGAACAGGCACACAGCACCTGCAAGGCACAGGAGAGCAGGGAAAGCCATAAAGCTTTGGGCAGCCGCCTATACTACCAGACAGCACCACAAACAGGGCAGCAAGGAGCCAAGGGCTTACAGTGACCTTGTCACAGGCAGAGCCCTCACCAACCTGGTACATCCAGCAGCATCCCAGTAAAGGTCACATCTCTGGCCACCATCAGCACAGGGAGCAAAAAGAGTACCACAAAAGCCTGAGCTTCCTCAGAGACCAGGCAGACCTACAGCAGATCTCTGACTAGAGAAAGTGCCCTGGATGGAGCTTAAATGGAGCCCAGCTCATGGGTGGGGTGGTGGAGCAGCTGAGGATGATTAGGACTTAGCAGTGCCATGTGTGATTTGAGCTGCTCTGTGCTGGGAGCTTCAGGGTTAGATTGCTGCTGCTAGTTCCATTGTACAGCAAGGCAATCAGAAAGCTGCTGTAGGATCTTGGGGAGCAGATGTTTTTCTTTTCCTCACTTTTATGGGTCTTCCTAGGAGCAAATCCTCAACTTCAGTAGATTCTCAACCCTTGGGTTCTTCAGCGCCAAGGCCAATACCACTACCTGTCCCCTGTGCTGAGGGGATCTAAGCAGTGATTATAAATATCCAAAAGAATGGGAGTCATGTGGATGGGGCTGTGCTCTATTCCATGGTGCTCAGTGTCAGGACAAGGGGTGCTGGGCACAGACTGGAGCCTAGAGCATTCCATATGGCCACGAGGAAGAAGTTCTGTGCTGTGGTGGTGTCAGAGCCCTGGTACTGAGCTCAGAGAGATGGAGGAGACTCCTGCAGAGAGATCCAAGCCCACCAGCACACTTTGTGTGCAGCTCCTCAGGGAACTGCTGTAACATGGGGTTGGACTGGGAGAGCTCCAGAGGTCCCTTCCAACCCCTATGGTTTTAGGATTCTGTAAATCACATTGTTGGAGAAGTCAGAAGTAAAGAATGGAACCTTTTGGTGTCTGTACCACAGACACTTGCTGCCTCAGCACATAAACATCTGCTCTCCTCAGCTTGTTGCTTTTTAGAGCATTTCCAGGCCATCATGGAGGACACACTCAGAAGAGCAGATCCTGGTGATGAATTGACTGTTGTGCTCCTGAGCCCAAAGCTCCGTGGTGGGCAGATGAGGATGGGAGAAGAATGGTAGTGAGGAGGCTGTGTGAGTCCCTGTACAAGTGGCAGCTCACAGACAACAGCAAGCCTGCTGTTCCTGCTGCTGAGCAGTTGTTTGGGCCAATGGTGAAAATAATCACCTGAGGGGTTAGGAATTGCATGACAGTGACAGCCCCAAGCCGTTCATGGAATCATAGAGTCATTCAGGCTGGAAAAGACTTCCGAGATCCCCAAGCCAAACCCCAGCCCACTCCACCCTGCCCACTGCTCACATCTCTCAGTGCCACATCTCCACTGAACACCTCCAGGGATGGTGACCCCACCACTGCTGGGCAGCTGTGCTGCTGCAGCACCACCCTTCGGGAGCAGCAGTGTTTTGTGTCACCGTCCATCTCCCCCCATGCCAAAGCTGTGCCCAAAAATGCACAGTGAAGCCCTTGGGCAGTGGTGACTTGAATGCGTCAAATCTGTTGCCCTTCACCTGCATACACAGACCCTCTGAACCAACTTTGCACCTGGAACCCCCCAGATGTGTGATGAAGCATAATCAGTCTAGCCACTGTCTCTGGTCCTTTTGTCACAAGTTATCTGCCTTGTGCAGGCAAAAAGAAAAAAAAAAAGCATTCATTCAAACGCTTATATTCCTTATACTATAGCCCAATTGTACCAGCAGCTTAGTGATTTTGAATCTGCATATCCACCTAAAGGCTAACCCATTTTTTAGGATTAAAGAGGAAAACAAAAATAACTCAGTCGCTTCCAGCCAGAAGAAAAATCTATGATTCACTTCATTAATCAATATCTAGGTCACTCTCCAAATACACACGCTCTGAAGGAAGACAAATTAAAATTTTCTCTTCACAAAAGTCACTATTTGAGAAATGTGGATTTGTGATTTGAACGCTGGCCTGCAAAGATTTCGGTACCAGCAGCTGGTTGCTGGGAGGTGATGCTCTGGGCACCCTGTGAGCACAGCTGCAGGACAGGGAACGTGCTGCTGTCCCCACTCTTAGCCCCAGACTTGGCCAGCAGTCTCTGAAGGATTGCGTGTGCCCACTTATCAGCCAGTGCCTGCCTGTCAGAGCCCTCTCGAGGACTTACGCTGAAACAGGATCGCCAAGTAGAAAATAAATGGCTTATTGAGGCGATAGATAATAGATTCTGAGTGGCCAGTAATAAATGAACTAGCTGTGTTAGCACTAAATAACTCGAGACTAGCCAGTAATTAATTAATGACTCACCTGAGTGCTACCCACAAAGCAACAGAGGCATGATTTCAAACTGAAACGTCCCTGCAGATGGAAAGGAGGGTGGCTCAGACCCATCCAGCCAGTGCCTCCCCTCAGCAAACACTGGCAAAGGCCGGATCTATAGCCTTGGCGAGATGGCACCGAGCCCCAGGTGTGTAAGGCAACCCTTACGAGGTTTGTTGTGTTACTGACTGAGAGAGAGGCTGAGCATATGGCTGCTGTGGAGGTTGCTCTTTGGGCTTCACTCTGGGTTCCCCACCACTCACCAGGTGTCACTGGTCACTGCAGTCGCACAGCTCCAGCCTGACCCATGCTTTGACCACACAACCTAGTGCCCAACTCCTGCCTTGGTTCAAGCCCAGTGCAAGATGAGCACGTTATTTAAATTGCATTCTTGCTCAAATTCTGATTCTTTTCTGATATACCTCCGTTCTGTGTGCCCTCAGCACAGCCCAACAGGCACGAAGAACAAAAAGCAAAGCAAAGCCCGACACAGGCTCTGTGCTTCAGTCCAAGACTCTTTTTCTCTGACTTCTTGAGTGAATTTGAAAGATCAGGCTAAGAATCCTAATTAAATTCACAGTTTTCAATACTCAGGTACTGCCAGAGATTGCTCTGCTCGGTCTTTCCGCAGGAGCACAGAGGAGCTTTTGAAGTTTTCAGGACTTCTCTTCCTATTTTCATTCCTGAAAGGCACTTTCTGTTCTTCATTCTGTCAGATGTAGACTCCAGGCACTCAGCTTTTGCAACTCACACACGTTTTTCTCCATCAGCGCTGACTCAGTCTTAGAAAAACAGCAATAACTCAAAAGTTTCTGTTTTCCCTCAGCCCTTGTTTTTCTTAGCTGTCTCCTGGGCTGGCTTTACTTTTATGCAAATGCTACGCGATTATGCAAAAAGATCTAATTAGATTGATTGATACTGTCATATCAACAAAACCCAGACCTACTTTCAAATCCCCGCGAAGCGCGCGTGCCAGGCAGGGTTCTCATTTCAGGGGTGTTCTTTGGGGACCTGCTTTGCATTCTTATTGTTGCAGAACCTGGGCCCGCTCCCCACATGGTCCTTGCTGATTTCTGTAATCAGAGTTTTCATCTGTGGCTTTGAATTATCTCATGGTGTTTGGCCAGCACTGCTGCTGCAGTGGCGAGGGCAGCAGCACCAATGCACGGCTCCAGGCCCAGTGCTGCAGCCCAGCGTAGGATTCCATGATTTCAAACGCCAAGTGTGCATTGAGCCACATCACATCAGGGCATCTGCAGCTGTGGTGAACTGGCTTGACAGTTTCTGTCCACTGAATTCTGCTTCCACACCTAAATACACCAAAACACCTGTGGAGGTCGGTGTTTGTGATGGACGAAGAAAAGAAATGCCCAGACGTGGGACTGCAGAATTACTTCTTTCAGCTCTGCTTTGCTCACAGTAAGGCTTAGGGCGATTTGGGAGCCACGCCATGCCTGAAAGCCACTGCTGAGGTCTGGAACTTGCCCCATTTCAGAGATAGGTGCTGGCACAGACAGGCTGTGTCCCTGGGTCCCAAGCTGCCCATGGCCATGCCCAGCTCGGAGCTCCCCACAGCAGAACCCTGCACAGCTCACACACCTCCCAGCCCTGCCCATGGTCTATCAGTGTGTCTGGTTTTCTTCCCAGCTGACTGATTTCTCGTTTAAAGCCAAGTTTCTTAATACTTGTTAAGATGCTAGTACATTCTATTTCCGCTCCTGCAGTGCTGAAGATCATCCATCTCTTCCTCTCTCAGAAGAGCTGTATTGATGCTTCCCAGCTCAGCATTGCTGAGCATATTTCTGGTCTTTATCCCGACATTCCCTTGGCGTATTTCTGACTTTTGTACCGACATTGCTAATGAAAATATTAAATAAAATTGGTCCTTTCTCTTGTCTGTCAGAAAATTCACTCGCAACTCCCTCCAGCCTGCAGCTCCCGCTAACACTGTTTTTCATTTCTCCTTTAGGCAGTTATTCATCTCCTTGATCATATTATGGCTTTTCATTATTATCCATCTTCTCCAGTTTAAGTCATAATATCCCATCTGGTACAGCAGCAACTGTTTTATTTCTTTGGTCCCTGTGTTTAACATAAATCATCCTTACTGCAAATGGAGATAATGTATACGCTTTGTTTGGGCCAATGGGAACATTACCTTTAAATTCCATCCATCCTCAACACATAGAATCTCCACTTCTCCCTTTGTTCTTTTTTATGTTAATGACCTTTTTATTTATAGGAGCACTTAGTGTTTAATATCCCTTGTGAGATGCAGCTGAGCCTGCCTGAAAGCTCTCCCTGTGATTCCTGGCCTTGCGACAGCAGGGACTGACCATCAGCTCTTCCCCTCATTTGCAGAAGATGCTGCTTACCCCTAATTCCTTTCTCAGGTGGATCTGCACTTTCTACCTTGGGACCAAATTTCACTCGACTGTGGCCCTGTGGTCTCCATCCAATTTGTTTTTTGCCCGCATTCAGCTCAGATCTTCAAGCCACCTCATCTTACGAGCAGACCAGCTGCATTTTTACATTTGTCCCTTTGAAATTCAAAGCTCGGTCTCTTCATTAACAACACAGCTCCAGCTGACCCCATCAATTCCCTCAAACACACAGTAATTTAAGGTGAGATGACTTACAAGTTCTCCGTGCACTGCTTTTCTCAAAGGCATCAGTTCTCCATAAAGCTCTTCTCTTTGCTTACCCAAACACTCAGCAGATCATTATCTCCCATTGATCAGCATACTGCCAGGGAGGTACACATCTGGCTGCCACACTCCAAAGCAGCACTGACTCACCAGTTTCTCTGCACCTTTTTTATGCCTTGCTTGTCCCTGGGCAGATAAGGGCTCTTCTACTGATGCGATTCCCCTCTGGCCACCCAGGGGTGATAAATGTGGAGGCTCCCACCCAAGAGCTTAGAGCAGGTTTCTGTGTCACCCACGGAGCATCTTCACCTGCTCTCATTCACAGCAGTTCCAAACAAGAAACGAGGACTTGTCTGTATTTTCCATCCTTTCTGTTCTTGTATTCTTCCAGTGTTCCCTTCATTGTTGCATGCACCTTCCAATCATCCTGAACTTCACCCTGGTGCTCCCGAATGGTCCTTGCACCCGCAGCACTGCTGCTGAGGACTCCTGTTGCCCTTTCTTGATGTTACTGCTGTAATATTTAGTGCCAGATCTCCTGTTGGTTTGACTTTTTACCCTTTTTAGCTAATTTCTCTTACTGAATCGGGTGCCTTTCTTTCTACCACAGCTGTTTTCTCAGCACCACCACCTTATTTTTTCTACTTGCCATTCAACCCTCTTTCTTCTACCATTGCTGTTTGCCACTGTTACACGATTTCCTATGTCTCGGGATCACAGAATCACAGAATGGCCGGGTTGGAAGGGACCCCAAGGACCACGAAGCTCCAGCCCCCCTGTGCCATGCAGGGCCACCAACCTCCCCATTTCACAGCAGCCCAGGCTGCCCAGGGCCCCATCCAACCTGGCCTTCAACACCTCCAGGGATGGACGGGGTGCAGTCAGAGACATGAAACACCAGTAAAGTAATATCAGAAAAAGGAATGTGAAAAAATAAAATGCCTAATGCCCCTTAAATATTTTGGAAGGAATATTCTAAATGGAGGGAGCAGGAGCTGTTGGCAATGCTCCTTAGATTTAATACTGCATAAATATGCCGATTTTTGCTTTCATCTTATTAATTTCAATTGCAAACTAAGCAAAGCTTTCATTCATTTTCTTTTATTGAAGGAAATCAAAATACATCCCATGTCCAGCAATTAAACAGTTTGTTTCTGAACTCCATAAACTTTAATATTCCACTCGAAATGCTATGGTAGGAGGCATGTTAATTGGGAATGCTTTAACCACAATTTTTGCTGGGCTTCAAAATGTTGTAGCAACTCATCAATGCCATTTTTGACATAATTAAATCTTCCGGAGAAGTGAAAATGCAGAACAACGTCAGATTTAGAAGAGAAGGAAAAAGGAGTTCAGGTCTTCCATCGACACAGCCCATAGGGCTCCAACAAAGCCCAGCGTTTGCTTTCTGTTGGGGTGCTTCATCTCCCCGCTGACATTTATGGCATTCTCATAAAAGCTTAAAAGCTCATCTTGTAGTGTAATCAAGCTAAAAAGTCACGCCATCACAACGCTGTGATCGCTGAGGCAATATGTTAGAGGTGTTCAAAAAAAAACATGTGTTCAATCTGCAATAGGAGAGCAACAGGATGCTGTAACGTCAAAGCCTGTAGTTAAATCTGTCATAAACAGTAATATTTTATTTAACTCCAGGTAAAACTCAGCTGACAAAAATACTTTATGGCTGCCTATTAATGTGAATAGCAGCCATGCATCATCACTAATGCAGGAAACAAATCAGGCAGGCAACTGTTTAATAAGAAATATCTTCTGGGTTGTGTTCATCTTTGTCATCTATTGCTTCAGCTTTATCTTGTGTGCAGGTGCGTGCCTCGCTGTGCTTGTTCGGGATATTTGATGTCACTGCTGAGTGCACTCACTGCTGCAAGTGTCACAGAAGCACAGAACAGCCCAGGTTGGAAGGGACCTCAAGGATCACGAAGCTCCAACCCCCCTGTGCCATGCAGGGCCACCAACCTCCACATTTCACAGCAGCCCAGGCTGCCCAGGGCCCCATCCAACCTGGCCTTGAACACCTCCAGGGATGGACGGGGCATCACAGCCTCTCTGGGCAGCTGTTCCAGCACCTCACCCAGCAAGGGCTGAGTGCCTGTAGAGACCCAGGGCCAGAGCAGAGCTCACTGGGGCTGCCCAAGAGCTCCGTGCAGGACACACTGCTCCCAGGGCTCCAACCCTGCACCCCTGGGCACTGACTGCCCGCTCCTCACCTGCACTGCTCATGGGCTGATTTGCTGAGGTGCAACTTGGAAGCACAATTTCTGCTCTCCCTTTGCCCAGCTCTGTATAGCAGAGGAGACACATGGAACAGCCACACATGTGGGACGTGGGCAGTGGGCATGGTGGGGGTGGGCTGGGGTTGGGCTTAGAAGTTTTGGAGGTGATCTTGGAGGTCTTTTCCAACCTTAATGATTCTATGATTTTACAAGAACATAAAGGTAAATTCCTACAATGACGAAAGTGGGAAAACACTTGCAATGTGAGGAGAGATATACATGCTGGTCTTGGGCATGCATTAACACAGCCCTCTTGCTGCTTGTTGGAAGCATCAGAGGCAGCAACCAACATCCCCGGAACGCTATGGAGGAAGTGATGTGGAACTCAGCAGGAAGAAATCCCCACCAGAAGAAAAGAGCAGCTGGTCCTAAGGAGGCTGCAGGGCTTGGGATTGCTCAGGCTGTCTCTGTGTCTGAATTTCAGCCCCTACCCTCACTAAGGATCCCCAGAATTTGATGGCAGAGGCTCCACTGCTGAGAGCAGCCCCGTGCTTACAAGGACTATGAGTGTCAAAGGCACCAGGGCAGAGTGAAGCTGGCAGTGCAGTGTGAGGGCAGAGCAGCAGCAGGACCAGGCAGAAGGCTTCCCCAGGTCTGCAGGAGCTTTCCTTACCAGTGAATGGGAAACAGAGAATGAAAACATTCAGAAATTCACAGAATCCTAGAATGGCCTGGGTTGCAAAGGAGCACAGTGCTCATCCAGCTCCAACCCCCTGCTGTGTGCAGGTCGCCAACCAGCAGCCCAGGCTGCCCAGAGCCACATCCAGCCTGGCCTTGAATGCCTGCAGGGATGGGGCATCCACAGCCTCCTTGGGCAACCTGTTCCATCGGTTGGGATTCACGCACACCAGACACAGGAGGTGTCTGGATGAGCACTGTGAGGCCAACAGAGCATCTCTGCTCCCAGCGCAGCCTTGGCTTCATCCCCACAACACATGTAATTGCTGTATCAGGAACAATCACAGCTCTGCTCTAACCCAGAAATCAACCACCAGCTGAAGGGGTGAGCGGCCACTCCTCCACACCAGGGTCTGGTCCCTCAGCTCAAGCTGTGTAATCTGAGCACAGTGATGTTCATTTATTATTCCTGATGATGGGATGCATAATGCCATACCAAAGTGTCTTCAGCAGGCTGTAACAGAGAAAAGCAGATGGAAGCCAGAGATGTGCTAATTAAGTCTGCTAATAGAAATGTTAATTAAAAAACCTTGAAGAGGAAAGGACATTTTATAATCTCCTGGTGCTCTCGAGTGATGCAAAAATGTCCAGTTGGAAGAAGCAGCGTCCTGCTGGAGGCGGTCAGGAAGGACTGGTGGGGATGGTCTTTGTGCCCCAGCCCCAAATCACAGAAGCATTAATTAGGGCTGGGTGCCCCCCAGCTCAGGCTGCCCAGGGCCCATCCATGGCCTCAGCCACTTCCAGGGACAGGGCATCCACAACTCTGGGCAGTGCCAGGGCCTCACCACAAAGAGGGTTCAGGACCCACCTTGGCTCAGGGATGCTCAGAAAGGACATCCACTGCTGCAGCTCAGGAGGGATGCGGCATTGGTGTGATGCTCTTGGCTGCTCTTGGCTGTGGTTCCTGCCACAAAGACAACTCAGGTTTTGGTTCCCACTGTTGGTGGATCCATGTGCACTCACCTAGAACACCAGCAGGCTCTTGTTCCCCCTCTGTGCTCTTCCATGTGTAGCACAGAGACCACGTTCATACTTGCCTAAGCCTGCTGAGAGCACAGCCACAGCCGGGCGCTCCTGGGTGGCTTTGGGGCCAGGGGAGGCCAGTGGCACCCACAGGGCAAATTAGCTGGCTCTGTGCAAGGGAACGTGGCTGTATCAGGCTTGTTAGTGGAACTCAGCACAGCGCTGAGAGGCACATTAATTAGCAGGGCTGAGAGGTATTTCAAAGGCCCTCTGTAATTTATCTGTGAGCTGGATTAAGCCAGAGAGCAGGAATCAGCTGAGTCAGCAAGGCACTTCATTATCTCTGTGTCTCTTCAGCATGAATATCGAAACCTTCCTGGGCTGCTTGAAAAGGAGCCCATCTGAAACACAGCCTAATGAATCCAAGCCGTTGACAGAAATGTACTTATCAGGAGAAGCCTTTGATTCTGTGAAAAGCTGCTGTGATAATTGCAGGTAATTAGAGCACAGAGTCTGGACTGGGACAGAGCTCCTGCTTGTGCAGCTCAGCAGGAGAAATCTGAGTGCTGCACACAGCTCTGGTTGTTGTGCACTGCTCTGGGTGCTTTGCTCTGGGTGCTGTGCATTGCTATGGGTGCTGCACACAGCTCTGGGTGCTGTGACTGCCCTGCACCTAGGTTGCTTGCTCCTGGGCTCTGCATCCAGTTTGGATTTTAATTTCCAGCAATAGACAAACCACTGCAGCTCTTGTTAAGATGTCTTCATACTTCATCACCTGCAGTGATTTCTGATTTCTAATCACAGAATTCTAATCTCAGTTTGTCTAATTTCATAGGATCACAGAATGGTTTGAGACGGAAGGCACCCTTCAAGGCCCTCTGGTCCCACTCTCAGCAACACACAGGGCACCCACAGCTCCATCAGTGCTCACAGCCCATCCCCTGACCTCGGCTGTGTGCAGGGATGGGGCAGCACCGCCTTTCCAGGCAACCTGTGCAGTGCCTCACCATCCTTAGAGTAAGAAACTTCTTCTTTATATCCAACCTAAGTCTCCCCTCTTTCAGTTTGAAAAAAACCCAGAGGGTACCATGCCTGTGCATGTGATGCTTTCATTAAGACAACAGCTGCACTTATCTGTGGCTCCATGGGTGGAAAACGTGAGCTTCAGGAGAAACCACTGGGATGAGGTTTGGTAGATGGAGGAAATCTGGGCTGACAGGAGCAAACTCCCGATGCCATTGGTTAGCTCCAGGACCCGCAATGCAAAGGCAGGCAGCTGCAGGCTGTGGGACTGCTGTCATGGAGCACAGGGCCCTGCACTGAGTGCTGCCCACCATCCCCAGCCCTGCCAGCATCGATCCTGCTGCTTGCATCCACATCGCCATGGCAACCAGCCGGTCTCAAATCAGCTAATGGCAGAGATTAGCAGGAGAATACTTAGGAAATTCTTATCAACTGTTACTACTATTCCAGTTTGCTTCATTTCACACTGTACAAACCTCTCTCTGTGGTGAATTAAAAGTGAGCACATCACAAAGTATTTGCTTTGTGGTCCAGCTGACTTCCTCATAACAAACCTGGATGAATTATAAAAAATGCAAAGTGCTTACAGGCATGAGAAATTGAAGTTTTGTTTGGGTCATTACAAAAAACCTCTATTAGTTCACCTTGAGAAGAGCTCATATTGAAATGGAAATATATCTCGTCCTTAACTGCCCGTATCTCCTCACTAAGCAGGCTGCTTTCCATGCCATGTAAAAGCAGAAGTGCAATAAGTTGTTTAAAATGCTTCTCATTGCTCACTCCATGTTCTGCAGCTCCCAGAGAAGCGGGCTGCACTGTGCCACTGTGCAGAGAGGCAGTGGATGGCACTCTGCTCTTGGTACACATTGAGCACTTCCTCTTTATTACCCATTTGCTGTTTGCTGGTGCCCCAATTAGTGTAATTCATACTTTGCTGAGGCAATTGAGAAACAGTGGTTTTCTGCACTTTGCTTTGGAAAAGTTTGTGGGAGGTGACAGTGCAGTGAAACAGAGCACAGTGCAGCACAGCACAGCAGGTGCTTGCAGCCAGATGGATGCATTCCTTGCAGTGCCCTTCTTCTAAACCTGCAAACCCCTAAAAGCACAAGGTATTTGAAGGCGGAGGAAATTAAATATCTGTGAAAATGCCTCTAGTATCAAAAGGCGTTGTGAGCTGATGCTCTGAACCACTCCTGTGGAAGGAAGACGTGGCTTAAGCTCTCATACTGCCCAGAATGGCATTTCATGTAAAGAAGCAATATCAGAAGAGGAAAAAGCACAAAAGATGCCAAGCAAAGCCAGCAAAGCGGCCATGGGATGTTAACAGGGCTTTGCTCTGTGCCTGCTGCCTCGCTGTCTGCCCTGAGCAGTGATGTGGGGACACTCCGGGGTCCAGCTGCAGTGGCAGCATCCAAACATGCACATGCATTGGGCTCAGAACAGCTCAGCTCTGAGCCTGGAGCTTGTCAGTGCTCCAGCTGTTCTTTACAGATATGCTCTGCAGCTGTGCTCCAGCTGTGCTCTGCAGCTGTGCCTGCTGCCAGCGCCTGGCAGCCCACAGAGAAACTTGGGACACAGAGCTAATGCATGGGTACAGCAAGCAGCTTGTAGGAGCCATGTGCCTTTGCAGCCCAGCTGCACCCCTGCATGCAGTGTGAGAAATGCACTCTGTGTGCTACCTGTCCTCTGCAGAGCCGCTGCAGGTCCGGAATATTAAATCTAGGAGAGGAAAAACACTGCCCAGGTGGTTTGTGCTGTCACAGCTGAGCACAACACGAGAGATTTTGAGCCTGAAAGAGGTCTCTTCCACCTCCTTTTGTGGTTATGGAGAACCTTTCTAACTTTGTGACACAGCCTGCAAACAGAGGGTTGGTGCGCAGCCTCCCAGCAGCCGAGATGACAGAGGGTGGCTCTGAACAAAGTTCTTAGGAGTTTGAGAGGGGGTAAAAAGGAGCAGTTCTCTCTCTGTTGAATTCCTTTTGCTTCATCCATACCCAGGGTCCACCTGAGCTCAGGATTCCCTCAGCTGGTGGTGGAGCAAGCAAGGAGCAGCCGGGCAGCTGTGAGCAGGCTGTGCTGGGGGGGGAAGGGAATGGTATAGAATGATAGAACCATAGAATCACTGAGGTTGGAAAAGACCTTAAAGATCACTGAGTCCAACCGTGACCTAACCATACTGCCCTAACAGCCCTCTGCTAAATCATGGCCCTGAGCTGTTCTCTTTCGTTTCTGTTTGTAGTCTGCTGATCTTGAAAACTAAGACGACTGCTGCTATCAAGGCTTGCACAGCCAGGGCTGTTGTAATGGAAATTGCCTCCTTGATCTGGGACACGTGAGCCCGAGCAGATGAAAGGAACTGGTGAGCAGCGGGTCAGCAAAGCCAATCCTGCTCCGTTTATGGGCTTCTGAAGCATTTTCAAACTCGGCTCTGACGTCAAAGGAGAGCCTTGTTTAACTTCTGCAGCGGATCGCTGTTCCCTTCCTCTAAGCTGGAAACGAGCAGCAGTGCAGGCAGCACGAGCGTGGCTGCAGCCTGGAGCTCCTCCTGCACAGGGCAGTGGTGTGGGGGGACCTCGGAGAGGGGATCCTGGGTTTGTCCCTTTGCCTTACAAGGAGGAATACAGTACTGAACAACTGGCATAGCAATCCGGAGAGCCGTGTTTGCCCATCACATCTCTTTAGAACTCATCCTTTTCTTATTCACAGTAAATAACCTGCAAAGTGACATAAAAATAAAACCCCATCACAGGAAAAGTGGCTTTTTAGAGGGTAGGTAGAGACAACTTCAGAGCAAGAAAAATAGAGCATTGGGAAATAACTCAATATTCAGGACATCAGACCGTCCTCATCAACTTGTCAGTAGAAAACTGTGATTTATAGAATCACAGAATCCTAGAACGGCCTGGGTTGCACAGGAGCACAGTGCTCATCCAGCTCCAACCCCTGCTGTTTGCAGGTCACCAACCAGCAGCCCAGGCTGCCCAGAGCCACATCCAGCGTGGCCTTGAATGCCTGCAGGGATGGGGCATCCACAGCCTCCTTGGGCAACCAATTTAGTGGGGGTTTTTTGCAGAAGTGCCATGATTTTGTTATTGAAGTTTTCCAGCAGATAAAGTTGTACACACTGACAAATCAGCAGCTTCTTCTGGGGTATTTGCTCAGGGATTTAATCAGAAAGTTGAATAAATTGTGGCATTTATTATCAGATCATTGAGTGACAGGTTTAAACTTCAGTCAAATATTTGGTCTTTTTTAATATGCCACTGTCGCTGCGTACATACAGCAAAGTATTTATTAATCAAAGAATAAAGTTCACGTATGTGGAAGTAAGCACAGGAAGAAGAGCACTGAGCATATTTCAAGCTACTTTTGGAAATAATTACTTGCTAAAAGAACACCTTGGGAAATTCTTGCTTAGCACAGATGGGGTAATTCTGATTTATGGTATTGCACAGGGAATTATTCTATACTTTTTTTCCTCCTGAATTCTAAAACTTTGTTCTGCTCTCCAGTCTCAACTTACGACAATTGAAAACCCGCTTGTCCTCATACCAGCACTGCCCTTTTTGTTACATACTGCCTTTTCCTCCCCAGGGTTTGGCCCCGGTGTGTTTCCCCAAGGCAATCGTGTCCTCTTCCCATTCCGCCTTGGCTCATCTAATGAAGCCATACTGTTCACCTCTTATCAGGGGAGAAGCTCTTCATTGGAGCTGGTTGCAGACAGTTTAGCAGTGCTTTAGCTTCTGCACAGCACACACTGATATCCATCTGCTATCGTGCAAACGAGCAAGTAAATAAATAAGGGGCAGAGAACGAGCTGTCCTCCATCACAGCAAGTTCATTACTTCTGAGTGCAGACTGTGCCTCTGCGAGGCTCCTTCCCTTCACTTTTAATGAAGCAAGCTGAATTCCTCTGTGTTATCTGCAGAATACATGTGTGTATAAAACAAAATAAGTACAAGGAGCCAAGCTGAGAGTTTTTAAACAGTAATCTGTAAACATGATACTGAAGCAGGTCTCTGAGTAAAACCAGCACTATCTCAGGAGGAAGAATTTCTGTCATAGAATCAACATTCCCAGCCTAGCAGCCCCACCAGCAGCAGTAGGAAACTGGTCCCAGCACCAGGATAACTGTGATAGAATCATGGAATCACAGCATGGCCTGGGCTGCAAAGGAGCACAGTGCTCATCCAGTTCCAACCCCCTGCTGTGTGCAGGTCGCCAACCAGCAGCCCAGGCTGCCCAGAGC
Source organism: Lagopus leucura (assembly GCF_019238085.1). NCBI lineage: Eukaryota > Metazoa > Chordata > Aves > Galliformes > Phasianidae > Lagopus > Lagopus leucura. The sequence goes on along the minus strand of NW_024962250.1, from coordinate 41,900,490 downwards.
CACATCCAGCCTGGCCTTGAATGCCTGCAGGGATGGGGCATCCACAGCCTCCTTGGGCAACCTGTGCCAGTGCCTCACCACCCTCTGGCTCAAAAACTTCCTCCTCATATCCAACCCAAACCTCCCCTGTCTCACTTTAAAACCATTCCCCTTGTCCCATCACCATCCACCCTCACACACAGCCGTTCCCCTCCTGTTTATCCGCTCCCTTCAAGCACTGGGAGGCCACCATGAGGTCTCCATGGAGCCTTCTCTTCTCCAGGCTAAACAATCCCAGTTCCCTCAGCTTTTCTTCATAGGAGAGCTGCTCCAGCCCTCTGACCATCTCAGTGCCCTCCTGTGGACCTGTTCCAAGAGCTTGGCTTTGAGCTACAAGAGGAGCGATTTGGGTCGGGCGTTCATCAGCAATTCTTCACCCAGAGGCAGAAAGGCCCCAGCACCGCCCAGAGCTGTGGGTGCCCCATCCCTTGAAGGTGCCCCAGGCCACAGATGTGGCTCTGAGCAGCTGATCCGAGTCTCTCCATACCAAGAAATAAGAGCCTGGCACGCCACTGCCTTCAGGACGTGCTGTACAAACAGGGAGAGAATGAAGTAGATTTTCCCCTCGCACCGCAGGGATTTAAAGCAGCTGGAAGAAGGCCAAAAATAAATAAATCAGTATCCTCTGATGCTTTGAGCTCGGAGGAAGGAGAGCATATCTCAGCCTCCTTGTAGCAGTGACAGATTAATGGCTTCGTGAGCTTGTAGGAATCAACCCTAACGCAAAATGCATCTGCCACACAACTGGCAATACCTGCCACACGTTGTAACGCGGTGTGCTAACTTAAGGCAGCACCTACCTTAATGTGCAGCAGCACGAGGGAACAGGAGACCTTTTCACAAACACCCACGTTCCTCTGCACACAGGAGCTGCTGCATCCCCTGCACTGGGAGGAATCCTCCAGGCTCTCTAGGTTGGTACATGCATCCCTGTGCCCCCAAATCACTGCTCAGTGTGACGGCAGCATCGGGTCCCAGCACCCCACAGCTGCCCCACGCTCTGCCAAGCACTCAGACAGACATCCTGGCATGGGCAGACAGTGTACCATCTATTTGGTGATGTCCTGGGGGACATCAAATCACCTTTTCCTTTGGGGATCACCTTTTCCTTTAGGGAAAAGCAGCACTGCTTCTAAGGCTGAGCACTGCTGACCTTTCAGTCCTCACAGCTGGGGGTAAAAGACTGCATTTCTGTGTGCCTCCATGGCTACGCAAAGCAAGCAGAACCTCAGCCTGGAACTGAGCTCATCTCATTCATGCCAGCGGCTCTTCCTTTACAGACCAGGACGATTCCTGATGGGAAGTGAGGTGCAGCCTCACCACCAGGCCCAGCACGCTGCGGGATGTGCCATGGAGATGAATATTTTGTGTCTGCAAAGGTCTTTGGATAGGGAAATTGCTGAGCATCACGTTTTATATTCCTAAATGATGCCAGGACTGTGATGTACACCAGAATCAGGTTCACCTGTCAGAGTTTGCATGGTGACGTGGTCGAAGCAGGATTGTAACAGTGCTTATTAGAGCCAGCAATGATGCAATTTAAAAATATAAAAAACAAAATGTTAATTGCTGTGCACTGAGATAAGAGCCCATTGAAGCTGCACTATGTTTTAGTTCTAAGTCCTATGGAAAGCAGAGTACACAATCATTTGCATTACATCAGGCTGCAAAAGGAGGTCATCTGTTTCACTGATGCCCAAAATCTTCCCATTTCTTCCAGCTATGTGAATTGATCTAATAATAATAATAAAAACATCCAATTGAAAAGAAATACTTTGAGTTGAGTTCTGCAGAATGAGTCATGGAATGGGTGCTTAGCACTGCCCAGTAACACCCAATTAGGGCACAGAGCTGAGCACAGGGAGAACAATTCCAGCAAGTGGGGAATGTGCTTAGGAGGCAGAACTGCATCTGTGTGCCCAGAAATGAGCTCAGCTCAGGCACAGAGCTGGGGCTTCAGCCCATGGGAAGTACCAGAGGGATGCTGTCTGTATGAGATACCCTGCTTGGTCACCAGCCTCATAGCAGAGCCAACAGCATTGAGCAGGCAGCTAACAGAGGGCATGGGAATGAGCAGATAGAGGAGAAACCAAAGCTGTCGGACCTTGCAGGCTTGGGCTGCAGGCAGGTGGAGGAGAAGTCAAAAGTGCCAGACTGGCTGCAGGCTGTCAGCAGGGCTCTGCTCAGCTTTCCCCATCCTTCAGCACAGCACCACCAACAGGAATGGGTGCAGGGAATGGAGTGCCAGGGAAGGCTCTCAACTGGGGCCATGGCTTCTTCTCTGTGAGGTGTCAGCCTGAGTTAAGGGTTCACATTGGTGGTGAATGACTGACCTTCAGGCAGAAGCAGGAGTCCTCCATAGCTCCAGGGAAGGGCACTAGGCAAGCAGAAGCAGAGCCTTCCAGAGGGTCAAAGCAGACATACTTCTAGTCCTCATCCAAACACAGCCAAACTGCAGCTTTCTCTTTGGAGAAGAGAAGGCTCCATGGAGACCTCATGGTGGCCTCCCAGTGCTTGAAGGGAGCAGATAAACAGGAGGGCTGTTTGTGAGGGTGGATGGTGATGGGGCAAGGGGAATGGTTTTAAAGTGAGACAGGGGAGGTTTGGGTTGGATATGAGGAGGAAGTTTTTCAGCCAGAGGGTGGTGAGGCACTGGCACAGGTTGCCCAAGGAGGCTGTGGATGCCCCATCCCTGCAGGCATTCAAGGCCAGGCTGGATGTGGCTCTGGGCAGCCTGGGCTGCTGGTTGGCGACCTGCACACAGCAGGGGGTTGGAGCTGGATGAGCACTGTGCTCCTTTGCAACCCAGGCTGTTCTATGATTCTATGATTCAATTTGACCCCAGCCATACCCAAAGCTGCCACCCAACAGCTTTGCAGAGCAGACAGCCTCAGCTGGGGGTGCTGCCGCTGCCCAATCAGTGCAGGTGTGGGTGCAGGGATGGGGGGCACCCACATCGTGTCTCCTGGGCTCCAGGCAGCCTCAGAGGGCTGCTCTTGGCACGCTGCTCCCACTGCTTATCATGACTGCAATGCTACCTCGCCTGTATTTTCTGAACAGCAAAATTGGGATGACTATTAAAGCTGAAATGAGGCATTATGAGAGCTTTTAGATTTATACAGCCAATGCCTCAAAAGAAATAGAAGGCTCCATTATAATGAGAAAGAAAGGAAAACCTTTTCCAGAGCCCATTACAAAAAAAATAAAACACATCAGCGTCGGCTGCTCTGAAAAGAATTCTAATTGAAGCTTTATGACAAACGTGCCAAAACAGCCATCTCAGTATCATTCATGAAACGCAGCAATAGGCTGAAGAAACAGCCGTAAGTAACACGGTAAAAAATTGTTAATTAAACATTTAATGTAATGGGGCTCGTGAGCCGGCACGGCTTTCTGTGCAGCTCTATTCTCAGTGCTCGCTGAGCTGAGCAGCAGTTCATCTCCCCACTCTTGGAAATTATGGACTGGGAGTTCATTACGAAGGCAGAAGTGCTACCTGTGCTGCTCACTGCTGGGAGGGCTGAGATGGGAGGCAGTGAGGAGCTTCCCTGCACCCCACACAACCCCATGCCTCCACCCAATGGTGCCGGTGGCCATGGGTCTTATGGCAACCTGGGGAAGAGGGCAATAGAGTATCCTTCTTCTTGTGACGGCCTTATTAGTATGTTTGTTCAAATGCATCAACCTAATGAGGCCGTGCCATTGCAGCAAACTGCTGGTTTGAGTATTGCTGGAGCCTCAGAATATCAGAAGACGTCCGGGGGAAAAGAAAGGCTATTAGTTAAACACAAGTAGTCACGAAGTAATAGCAAAAACTGCCAAAAAATACATTGGTTCCACTAATAACTGCAGCACATAATGTAAAGGGGAGAATTTAAACATACTCATATTTTATTTCTAGGCACGAATAGCTACAAGCTACTCTGAGCATCACAGACACGCTCGCCACAGGAAGATCCATCACTGCTCTCAGACAGCAACATCTGAACCACACGTTAAATTAGGCAAGATGAGAAAAGGCACATTATTCAGAAATGCCAGAGACACTCAGCTCCCTTTTCCTTTGGCATTCTGCTGCTTATTGCAAGTGGGACTGCAGCCGAAATCATAGCATGGCCTGGGTTGCAAAGGAGCACAATGCCCATCCAGCTCCAACCCCCTGCTGTGTGCAGGTCGCCAACCAGCAGCCCAGGCTGCCCAGAGCCACATCCAGCCTGGCCTTGAATGCCTGCAGGGATGGGGCATCCACAGCCTCACTGAGCAAATCCACTGTGCTGACAAGAAAGGGGTGCACACAGCACAGCACAGCACAGCACAGCACAGCACAGCACAGCTCTGCTTATCCTCACTGCTTCAAATCTAGGGTCAGAAGGATGCTGAGCTATCCACAGGTCTGTCCCTTGGGAGCCCACAGGAGCTTAGCTGGCTTTGCTATGTGGATGTGCATCTCCCCAGGGAGGAGGTAAATGGGGATTTGTTATCTAATGGTTGCACATACCCATAACTTCAGTCTGTTATGGCTTCAGTATCTAAAGAGGGGCTGTAAGAAAGAAAGGGGCAGACTCTGTAGTGGGGTCTGTGGTGATAGAACAAAGGGAAATGGTTTCAGACTGAGAGAGTTAGATTGAAGATAAGGAAGAAGTTTCTTACACTAAGGGCAATGAAGCACAGCACAGGCTGCCCAGAGAGGCGGTGCTGCCCATCCCTTCACACAGCCGAGCTCAGGGGATGGGCTCTGAGCACTGATGGAGCTGTGGGTGTCCCTGTGCACTGCAGGGGTTTTGGACCAGAAGGCACTTAAAAGTCCCTTCCAACTCAAACCATTCATGATTTTAGGTGATTCTGAAACCCAGCCCAGCAAACACTCCACGAGCTCCATGTGGGTGGAGTAGTGACACGCTGCATCCACCAGCTCACCCAGGAACAAAGCCTGTTTCCCAGCACCCATACGAACCCCTTGCTCTGTGGAGGAGAGCCAGGTCCTCAGTTCTTTGTGTTAGCAATAAACTTCACTTGAAAAGAACACAGACCTGGAGGGTGCCCAGCTTGCACTGGTGAGCACCACTGTCTGGCTTCTAGCAAGTCACCACAGCTTTCCTCAAACCATCCATCACTTGCCTGCAGATATTCAGTGAAGTGACACCAGGTTGCCCTCAAACACTGAATTTTGTTTCCCCTCGGGCTGGCATATCTCCAGATGAACTGCACTGAAGGCCTGGGCACATTCCTCCTGGCAGCAGAGCCGAGATCTGCAGCCTGAAGGGCAGTGGGCAGCCCTGGAGGGAGCTGAGGCTGCCTGGAAACTGCTATCTGTACAACTATAGAATGGATGAGGTGGGAAGGAACCTCTAGGTCCACCTGGTCCAACCCCTGATCAAGCAGAGACATCCAGAGTACGTCTCCCAGGAGCACATGCAGGCAGCCTTTGAAGGGTGACAGAGCACTGAGCAGGCTGCCCAGGGAGGTGGGGCAATCTCCTTCTCCAGCAATATTCCAGACCCATCTGGATGCCAACCTGTGCATCCTGCTGTAGGGAACCTGCTTTAGCAGGAGTTGGACTCAATGATCTCCAGAGTTCCCTTCCAACCCCTGCAGCTCTGGCATTCTGTGAAGGCTCCACAAGTTGGCTGGGCACCCTGCGCCAATGCTCACACAGCTTCCTAAGGTCCAGATGGAACAGAAGTGTAAGTTTGTTACAGGAAAGATGGCCAACACTGCCCAGGTCTGATCCTGCTCCTATCAGCTACACAAGAATGCATTTAGATACCACAAGAAGTGAGAGACATGAAGCGCAGACCTTACCCAGGCAGGTTCAGCTCCATGCCCTTATTTCTGTTTCCATGTGGGTCCACTCTCCTATCGCAGTCACTGCATCACAGCAGCACACCAACATGTAATTCATGGCTCTCCAAACACTTTGCTGTGCTCTTAATAAAACATCACGCAGTGGTTTTTCATTTTTCAGGAGCTCAGAGACTCTTACAGCAGTAACTACAGCCAGTCTTCTTTTCAAGACCGAAATACATTCCAAAACATTCGTGCTGCATATCTATCAAACAGCGCGCCTGCGCCCAACGCTCAGCAAAGCCACCACGGTGCGCTGCATCCCGGCTCAGCGACCTGTTGGTGCAGCTCGGGGATCACCTGCACCCACACGGCAGCGGGGGTAAAGCAGCTCCCACTGCTTTGCCTATCGGAGCTCTGCTGCCTTGAGCTGAGCCGGGGCTGCTGCTCATCATCCAGCAGCGCTGAGCGCACGCTTCTCATTGGCGAGCATAAGGGAACGCCGAACCAACTGCTGCACGAGGAGCGAGAGCGCTGCGCACAGCCTGCAGCGGCGGCACGGAGCTCCGCACCTCTCCTTCCCTCCTCGCCTTCCTTGCAGACAGGCCGCCCCGTCCCAGAGCTGTGCTGCACCGATGGCCCAGGGCGGGAGGGGCGGGTGTGGGCTGAGGGCACGCTGCCCTGAGGCGGCGACCTGCGGCTTGTGGGGGGCTGCAAGCAGTGCCAGAAAAACGCAGTCTGGAAGAGCAAAGAGGGGCTGCCCATCTCGGTTCCGAATTGTGCCTTGTATCAGTGTAGGCTGACGGCTCCTATGGGTGGGGACCAGAAGAGATGGGAGGAACCCAGCAGTAGCTGCCACTGCCACGCACACAGCTCCAGGAGCCTCAACATAGCACTCATCCTATAGCCACAGAGCATCTTGCATGCCCACACCAAGATCCTGAATTACAAGCAGCACAAGGAAGGTTTAGGTTGGAGGAAGTTTTTCCCCAGAGGCTGGCACAGGTTGCCCAAGGAGGCTGTGGATGCCCCATCCCTGCAGGCATTCAAGGCCAGGCTGGATGTGGCTCTGGGCAGCCTGGGCTGCTGGTTGGCGACCTGCACACAGCAGGGGGCTGGAGCTGGATGAGCACTGTGCTCCTTTGCAACCCAGGCCATTCTAGGACCCTATGCAGTGCCAAAGCCCAGTGCATGTGCACTCTACCCATGCCGGCACGAAGGCTCAGCCCCACGTCTCCCCCAGCTCAAGCAATTCCACGGTTCTATGATTCTTTGTTTTCCAGTAAGTTCTGTTTGAAGCATTCAGAAGTGAATTGTTGTTCCTACCTAAAAGCACAGCCATTCTGGTACATCCTATGGCTCTGCTGGTGCCCGGGCTGCACTCACTGCACAGGCATGCTCACATGCAGCAGAACATCCCCATCCAAAGGCAGCCCCAGACAGGGGAGAGGCACAGGAGAGCAACACAAAGAATACCATCGATCCACATTAACCTTTACAAGACTTCATTGATAAAACCCTTGGCCTGCTTTGACAAGAAATTACTGCTGATATGCATTTTCCTAACCACACAGGAAATTGGCCAAGAAGTCTGAAATCTCATCTAGACAAACGCCTTCCTAAAGACTTATCTGTACCTGTGAGATAAGGATGAAGCGGTGAGATGATAACAGTTAAGTGATCATCATAAATGTGTTTCCCAATGGCCACAGTGAAAACAAGCAGAGGATGTTCCCTTCCTGGAGAAAGCCTGGAAGAAAGTGCCTGGGGAGCCTAATTCTGGAGATAATGAGCTTGGAGAGCCTCAGCTGCTGAGCAGCCTGCCCAGGAACTCACTTCCCTTCCGGTATGGTCACATCAGCTTTAAGAGTGCAAAGCAGCTGTGGCAAATCAATACCAAACTTCATCCTTGAATGCTCCCAAGGGAGCAGCCCTCAGTCCAAAGGAAACACCCACAGGCTGCCCAGAGAGGCGGTGCTGCCCCATCCCTGCACACAGCCAAGGTCAGGGGATGGGCTGTGAGCACGGATGGAGCTGTGGGTGTCCCTGTGCACTGCAGGGGTTGGACCCAATGGCCTTTAGTAATCCTTTGCCATTTGTACCATTCTAGGATTCTATTCTATGATCTTGCATTTGTGTACATTCCTAGCTGCTGTCATCTCATGCTACAAGTTTCTAACGTTTTATCTTTCATAGAACTTCAAAAAGCCACGTGGAGTTGCATCTTAAGGCAGTATTCAGGTTACTGGCTCAAACTGCACTTACATGCTCACTTCTCCTTGAATCCCCCCCTTCCACAAGTAACAGCTCAGTGCTGATGTAAATTTCTTTTAAAATCCATAAATCATAAAAACTCAGGCTCCAGGAAGGAGGCCAAAATCTCTGTGCAGCCCTTTAGAAATAAAGTCAGATTTAGCTCTGCTCATCCAAACGTATGGAATGCAGTCCAAAGGCTGCCAGTATTCAGGAAAGGGGTTTGATGGCACGGGTTTAAAAAGCAATAGCAACTCCTGGGTCTTTCTCATTTCTTTCTGGAGTAGTTAGGATTTGTATTGTAAAGTTTGATGCTACAAGCCAAGGGATTACTCTGCATTCAGAACAACCTTTTAAAAAAGATGTTGCAAGGTGAAAAGCTCACATTATCCTGAGATTTGGGAGCTGGTGCTTTGGGAAGATAATTCATGCTGCAAGCCTGCAGATAAAGGTGTGCTGGGGAAACCAGAGCAAGTGGTAGGAAACACAACATCATCTCCCAGCTGGTGTGACAGGGAAGGGCAGTGCAGGGGTGGATTGCACAGGGGGAAGGGGACATTTAGCATTGCTCCATGCCATGTGCAAATCTAGCTCACCACTGGCTTTCTGCTCTGACTGGGAGGGGAAATGCAGCCAGCAGGTTTTTGCTGTGGGTTGCATTATCAAGTTCTGGCTGTGCTAAGCTTGTCTTCTCTCCATATGTCCTGCATTACAAATCTAGGGAAGAAAGCATTGCTGTTCCCATTTATAGGTGAGAAAATGGAGAAGGAGAGGTTAAAGGACAAGTTTTCACAAGTAGGGCCGTTTCAGGAGGCAAGAAGCCCACAGCTCTGATGCTGGCCATCAGTGGAGCCTTTTCTGCAGCCAAAAAACCACAGGGGCTCAGTGTGCTACATGCAACCCCAGCTGCACTGCAGAGTGCATGGCCATGGCATGGAATCATGGAATCATAGAATCTTACAATGGCTTATGTTGGAAAGGGCCTCAAAGATCATCTAGTTCAAATCTCCCTGCTGCAGGCAGTGTTGCCAGCCTAGGCAACTAGAGGCACTAGATCAGGCTGCCCAGGACCCCATCCAACCTGGCCTCCAAGGATGGGGCATCCACAGCCTTTCTGGGCAGTCTGTGCCAGCTCACCACCCTCTCAGTTAAGAATTTCCCCCTGTTATCTAATCTAACAAAATATCTTTTATTTTAAAATCATTTCCTCTTGTTGCCCTCTCAAATTGGCTTCATAGGAGAGATGCTCCAACCTTTGAGCATCTTCATGGCCCTCTCTGGACTTTCTCCAAAAGCTCCACATCTTTCCTGTGCTGGGGACCCCAGACCTGGATGCAGTACTCCACGCAGGGCCTCATGGTGGCAGAGCAAAAGGGAACAATCCCCTCCCTGCCCACTGCCATTCCTCTATTGATGCAGCCCAAGATGCCATTGACCTTCTGGGCTGCAAGTGCACACTGCTGGCTCATGTTCAGTTTTTCATCTACCAAAACCCCTATGTCTTCTTCCACAGAGCTGCTCCCAAGGAGTCCTTCTACCAGTCAGTGCACACACCTGGGATTGCCCTGACCCAAGTGCAGAACGTTGCACTTGGCATTGTTGAACCTCATTCAGTTCACAAGGGCCTACCTTTAAAGCCTGTCCAGGTCTCCCTGGATGGCACCCCTTCCTTCTATCGTATCAGCTGCAGCATTCAGCTTGCAAACTCACTGAGAGTGCACTCAATCCCATCATCCGTGACACTGATAAAGATGTTGAAGAGCACCAAGACGGACCCCGAGGGGACACTACTTGTCACCACTGACCACAACCTTATGGCTGCAACCTTCCAACCAATTCCTAACCCACCAAATAGTCCACCCTTCACATCTATGTCACTCCAATTCAGAGATAAGGATGTGCTGTGGGACCATGTCAAAGTCCTTACAGAAGTCCAGGTAGATGACATCAGTTGCCCTTCCTTTGTCCATTGATGCCATCACTCAAGGATAGAAGCCACCAACATCTCAGGCACTGCCTTCCCTTGGCAAAGCTATGCTGGCTGTCTTGGATCCCCTCCTCATCCCTCTTGTGCCTTAATATGTTTTCCAGGAGGATCTGCTACATGTTCCTCCCTGGTGTCCTGGGGCATGAGACAAGGTGCAAGCCTTTGGCTTGCAGACAGATGTAGCGAACAAAAATTTAGTGACAACACAGTTTCTTTTTCTTGTTGCTTTTTCTCTTTTATGTGTCTTTTACTCCTTTTGGCGCCTTTCAGCTCAGTACTTCCTTTGCAGTTACTTTATTTCCACCACTCTTCCTCTCTTTTCCATGTCCCTCATAAGGGCTTCAATGTTTACAGACATGTACAGCAAGAGGCGTTGCTTGAAGCCTCTCAGAAGTGTTTTAAAGCCTGAAGGTGCAAGTTTCCTCTCTTCCTAAGGCATAGCAAGAATGTCTGTTAAGCAGGATAAATTGCGATGGCACAGCTAACGGGGATTTCCAGGCCCCCTTCACTCCTGAGAAGCACTCGTCTGCTGGTTTTTACTCCTGATTGATTTGCCTGTTTCCCTCTTGATGCAGATACCTTCATTCAGACAAATAACAGTGCAAGTCTGCTGAGCCTCGCTGCCCATTCCTCTGGGTAAGCCCATGCTCTGTGCGTCCCTGGGGCCACCAGAGGCAACCAGGAGCTCTGAGGTCCTCTCTGCATTTCTGTTCTCGCTCCCGCTGCCCCATGTCTGGCATGACATCATTTGCAGCAGTTCTGCCTCTGCTGCAGCGCACATCTGAGGGATGCGAGCCATCTAGTTCTCACCCACATCATGGCTGTACTGGGGCTGCTGACTTGCAGGTGACATCTGAGTCATTTCATGAATTGTCTGAATTACATTGTTGCCCATTTGTTCTTCAGAGATGACCAACATTCTCCCCATTTTCCCTGCCCCCATCCTTCCTTTGAGAGTCATGAGGTTGCACATCCCCCCAGCCTCCTCCAGCGCAGCTATGGAGCATTGGAAAGCTGCTTTTTCTGCTGTCTCCAGGTTCGTCTTACAAGCATCACTTGTTTGCTCATGACTGCTCTTCATCATTTCACTTGCTAAACTGCCCTTCAGATGATCACTGGTTGCTGAGAAAACGTGTTTCTGCTCAGCTGTATCGGTGAAGCCTACACAAAACATGTGCTTCTGTTCATTTCTCCCCAGCACAAACTCTAATCCCTGAAGATTGCCAGAATCCATCTTAAGTTCCATGACCACTTTGCTGTGAGGGACCAGGGCAGGTTCCTCGGGTTTCTGCTGCACCAGCTTCAGGGAGACAGGATTCTCTGCGCCGATGCTGAGAATTTCCATACCGGGAGATATCAGGGCTTCTCCCAAAGTCTTCCCGCTCCACTCAGTGCCGGTCTGCTGGCTCCTGTTGGTCACCTCTCTCCTCGCCTGCTGGCTCACCCAGGTCGCTCCATCCTCAGCCTGGTAGGCCATGGCCCGTGCTTGCTCTTGCCGTTCCACGGAGTCAATGCTGAGCGGCGATGGTCCCCGCACGGTCAGGGAAGCTTGGTCCTCCAAATCAGGAGGCTCCAGAGACATCCAGCTGCTCTCCCTGGAGGTCCCCTGAGCTCTGGGGCTCAGCTCCTGCCCCAGGGAGCACTGGCTGCCACTCGGGGATGTTGCCTGCAGCCCAGCTCCGCCAGCCTCCTCCAGCCCCGGGGCCTCCGTCCGCTCGGCCACAGCTGCAGAGATGTTGGCATCGCTGCCAGTGTGCTGGGCCCTGTCCTCCGTGTGGCTGTGTGAGTCTTCACTTCCCTTGTCTGACATCCCCTCTTGCTCCCCGGTTCCTTGCATCGCTGGGGCTGAAGGTGATGATGTGGGGAAGCTCTGAGGTTGGCGGACTCTCAGGTGTGGGGCAGCCCCATGGCAGGGGGCTGGCGGGGGCTGGGGGCGGTGTGGGATGGGAGAACCCTGCTGGGTGCCACCCTCCCCAGAAGGTCCCTGTCACTGTGAGGTCACCAAGCCGCCAGCAGTGCCCCAGGAAGCGCTGGGTGTGCCTGGGGATGGCGTGTTTCCTTGGTTGGGTTTAATCACAACACTGACGTGGATTTTGAAAAGCAGCAGCTCATCACTCAGCCAGTGTGCTTGGCTTGGCTTGTTCCAGAGGAAGGTCTGCCTTACAGGGCGGTGGTGGAGATGGCTTCTTCCCAGCAGTGACAGCACGGCTCCTTTGCAGCCCTTACACACGTCATCTAAAAAGACAGAAGAACCTGGCGGCTGCCCACAGAAACGTGGGTGCACTGAGTGTCCCATTTGTGCTCCACGTACAGCCAAAATTCCCTTCTGATTTGCTCTGACACAGTTAAACACTGCTGCTCATATAGCATAGAATATCTCTTATGGCAGCAAGACAAGAAATAATGTGGATAAAAGAAGTACAGAAACAGATTTCCACCCAATTCTCAGCACAAACAAACCCACACTCCTCTCTCATGGTGCATAACCAAACTTCCATTGGTTCCAAGGCAGCGTGTACACACGGGGCTATAGGATTCACTGGTTATAAAAAGACTGCTGAGTGAATTAACAGCACAAAACTCTGAGTCACTGGAAGAAGGAGGGATAGGATTTTTTGCGGGGTCCGTGGTGACAGGACAAGGGGAAATGGTTTCAAACTGTAAGAGGGGAGAGTTTGATTGGAGATAGGGAAGAAGTTTTTTACAAGGGCAGTTTGCCCAGAGAGGCGGTGCTGCCCCATCCCTGCACACAGCCAAGGTCAGGGGATGGGCTGTGAGCTCTGATGGAGCTGTGGGTGTCCCTGTGCGTTTTGGAGAGTGGGAATGGATGGCCTTTAAGGGCCCCTTCCAACTCAAACCGTTTGTGATTCTGTAATTCTAACATTAATTTGATTCCAATTAAATAACATAAAAGCCTACAAGACAGCTTGTAAAACAATCCCTTTGGTCTTTACAATAAGCTGTACAAAGCCATACGAGCAAGGAAGATTCCTCAGTGTGATGGGAACTTTGTTTTCTTGTGTAATGCTGCAGCATTAACTCTGCAGGAAGAGATGCCGAGCCCCAGGCACAGGCTGAGCAGAAACCTCAGCACAGCCCAGGGGAGCAGACACCCCCCAGTGCTCTGCAGGAGGAATAGAAAGACTCCAATATTTGTACTGAAATAAAAGCATAACCATGTATCTTCTTTTGGCTTGAGACCATTGAGCACCATGGCCATTGGGCTCTCCAGTTTGTTCCAACAAATCCAGTGCTAATAACACAAAAAAAACCACTGAACTTTCAGCAGGAAATTTTACCTTTCTGACTCTCACAGCACGTTGTGAATGTCTGCAGCAAAAACATCAAAGCATTTCGGCCTTACTGCGATGGAGTGAACTCATCCTGAGCTGGAAGGTACCCAAGGTGGGTGCCCCAGTCCTCTCTGGGACATGTTTCTAATTTGTGCACGTTTCTGGAGTTTGGCCACCAAGATCCTTTCAGTGCAGGCATTGCAGCCATCACCTTGCACTGAGGTGCAGCCCATGCTCTGTGGGCAGCCCAGGGCACAGGGCAGCCCTATGGGTGGGTTACTGGGATCTGCTTTTGTGCACAGGAGGCAGCCAGCTGGTGCCATGCTGTTTTCACACCCGGGGCACTGCCGGTACGTGCTCAGGAAGAGACCTGATAAATGTTTTGCTGCCCCATTTTGACTTGCTCTGCTTTCAAAGTTTTGGTTGCACACTGAAGCTGATGTGCAGAAACCACCACATTCCTGTGAGAGCTGACATCCAAGTGCAGTGCATTGCCTCCCACCCACTCCTTCTGCTCCTATCTATCACCCAGCAGTCTCAGGCTTTGGGATGTGGAGGATGAAAAGTGGAAAAATGATGAAAAACTTAAATCTGTGTGTGAGTTGTTCCTCCCATAAACTGCCGTAATTGGATTTGTGAATCCAATTACAGCTGTAGTGTAGAAGGCCACATCTGAGCTCTGCACTGTATTTGTGAAACTGTACCACTTGGGTATGAAAAAAAGTGGGCAGAAATGGGCTGAATGCTTTTGCCTTGAAAGAGGCTGAGAAAATGCTTTCTGACCTGATTCTAACCTCAGTGAGGTCCTGAGGCACTTCAATTAAACATCCCCTACGTGCATCCAGCTGGGCTTTAAACAAGAGCAAGTTGTCTGTTAGAGCAATTGCACATCTCACATGGCAATGGAACAGACCCAACACTCAGAATATACCTCTGATTGGAGAAGGGATTTCAGCCCAGTTAAATAATTTCACTGCTGCAATGAGTGACGTGAGGTGAATGATGTGGTGATAAGGAAGGCCAGATAGGGAAGATAGGAAAAATGAACCACGAGCAATGGGACAGAAGGCAAAAACTGGCACTTCGCACCCAGCTATGAGCTTGGGAGGACCTTGCAGCTTTGGGGATGGAGCATGGCAGAGCAGAGAGACAGCTGTGGGGCTCAGGGAGCACAGTGAGTAAGAGCTGTTTTTCATTAGACAGCTTGCAGGTCGTCTTGTGAAATTACTATGCCTTCAGCTTAGAACAAAGCTTAAGGGGAGTTAATCACATGCAGTACATAATCAGGATGTGGAATTCATTCCCCCAAAGAAACTGCAGAAATTATAGGTAGTTTCAAAAGGCCGTGGCCAACCCATGAGAAACAGATCCACTGCTGGATATTAAAATGATGTAGCTGCCCTTAAACTCCGAGCAGCTGGGAAGAAATGCCAGGGGAAAGAGCTCTTAATGCTGTTGTTGTAGTCTTTTCCCAATCTTTTTTGCTTGAAAATATCCCATAAATGATATTGTCTCCTGCATTGTTGTTCCCATGTGCGTTTGCTCCAGAAAGCTCTGTGCTGCTCAGTTATCCTCTCTGAAATTCCTGCGGAGTCAGCTGCACTTACCCACTTACAAATGCAAATAAAACATTTTGCTATTTTGTACAACGTGAGCAGTTGAGGGCTTTTTGAATGAGAAATGTCACATACAAGAAGTACGAGGTTTGATGAATTGTTTCAGCGCACAAACACAGATTCTGGCTGAGCCCAGCATGGACATCCTCATCCTCCTATCAGGATCTGGGTGTTCCCACAGCACAGCAGCACACCACCAAACTTCCTCTAAATTAAATCCATTTAAGAAATAGAATTGTAGAATCCTAGAAAGGCCTGGGTTGCACAGGAGCACAGTGCTCATCCAGCTCCAACCCCTGCTGTGTGCAGGTCACCAACCAGCAGCCCAGGCTGCCCAGAGCCACATCCAGCCTGGCCTTGAATGCCTGCAGGGATGGGGCATCCACAGCCTCCTTGGGCAACCTGTGCCAGTGCCTCACCACCCTCTGGCTCAAAAACTTCCTCCTCATATCCAACCCAAACCTCCCCTGTCTCACTTTAAAACCATTCCCCTTGTCCTATCACCATCCACCCTCACAAACAGCTGTTCCCCCTCCTGTTTATCCACTCCCTTCAAGCACTGGGAGGCCACCATGAGGTCTCCATGGAGCCTTCTCTTCTCCAAGCTAAACAAGCCCAGTTCCCTCAGCCTTTCCTCACAGGAGAGCTGCTCCAGCCCTCTGATCATCTCAGTGCTCAGCACTCATTCCAAGAGCTCTGTATCTGTCCTGTGCTGGGGGCCCCAGGCCTGGATGCAGAAAATAGGAGATAAGCAAATGGTCACGGCGTGGCAAGGCTCCCACTTTGTCTTCCAGCTGTGGATTATTCACAGTATATCACTAACGTGAGGAGAAATGCAACAAAACTGAGGACCTGTGCAAGCCTGCAGCACTTCTGCTGGATGGCTGTGACTGGTGCCAACAGCCAAAAGTGCTTATAATTAGAAATAAGCATTTGGCTATACAACCTAGAGCAGGGGAAATCCACTTCTCCAGGCACCCTTAATGCCAATAGAAGTAGGGGATTATGTGGGACCAGAGGAAGATTGGAATGTGTTGATGGAGATGCATGGCAGGAGATGATGAAGACTTCACTCCTCCCAGCCATAGAACTGCTGGACTGCCACAGAGCAGAAAGCAGCAGGTTTGGTGGTCGTGCTGGGGATGCATGCAGCTCCCACCAGGCCAAAGGAAGGGAGCAGGGAGCGCGATGAAGCCATCTGGCACAGCGGTTCAGGACACAAGAGCTGATGCCATTTCCCTTCATCCTGTTACTACCTGCCGGTATAAAAAGTCCCTTCCCAGCTTTCCTGTAGGCCCCCTGTAGGTCCTGTAAGGCCACTATGAGGCGTCCTCAAAGCCTTCTCTTCTCCAGGCTGAAGAGCCCAATTTTCTTAGCCTGACCACATAGTGAGGTGCTCCTGCCTTCTTCATTTGCATGAGGAAAGGCAAGGTGCAGCTCCAGCTAGAGCTCTGCAAGGACATTGCTCAGCTTCCTGCTGCCCCAGGAGACTGCACAGCATAGAGAGGTGCCGGTTACTTCTGGTGGTTTGTATTCCTGCTCTAACAAATGGCTTTTGCCTGATGCATGGATCAAGTGATAGAAGATAAACCCTCAGAAACTGAAGCATAGAAAAGGCAGAGGTGGTGCTTGGCTGCCAGTTTGGGCAGGTTCACATTTCTGACACAGAAATTTGCTCAGCAAGGACATAACTGTCCTCGTGATCCTCGCAGCGTTTCTGCCTAAAGAGCAGAAGCAGCAGAAGTAAGGAAGCATCCATGGGCTCCCATGGGATCAACACAGCTGCAGGCACAGCTGGGACCGCAGCTCTGCTCCCAGCCCAGCAGTCGCTCCTGCAGGGTGCTGTGCTCAGCCCCGAACTGGGATGTCAACACACCCCCGCTGTTCAGATTTCCCTGCTTCTGATATATTTTCTTCAAAATACATTCAGTTCTCTCTGAAAAACAGGAGCCGGCAGCAATTCACAGCTGCAATTCAAATTGAGGCAGAAAGCGGAGGAGGCGCTGGGCTGTCAGATGGCGCTGACCCACATCACCCTCATGTGTCCACTCTGGGAATGCCAGGACCGTTTTAGGCAGCCCGGGTCTCCAACCTCCACAGCACCAAAGTGTCAGGGACACAGATAGCAGGGTTTCTTTCCATTCCAGAATACTTATTTAGTACAAAAGGAAGAGGTTTCACAGCACTGTCACAACTCAAAGGAGTAGAAATCAGGTAGAGACGTAAAACTTGATTTGCACCTGTGTGTCTGGATCTGCTAATTGTGCCCTCTGGGAGCTGAGTCTTTTGAAAACGGTATTTCTTTATACACACATGAAATAATACCTGAATATCTCAAATGTGGGCTTTATGTATAAAGTAAACATATGTTGATCGGTTAATTCCAGAATAATACACCATCTGCTATTTGACAGCACTTCCCTCTGAGTGTAATGATGTGTGGAAGCAGAGAACCATTTTCTGCGAAATTTTGTTCACTTGCAGACATTTTGTGCAATTATGAATCCAGAAATACAAATCTTGAAAGAAATTATCAGGAGATAATTTAACCCAAGCCGTGGCTCTGAGGAATCATAGAATCCTAGAATGGCCTGGGTTGCACACGAGCACAGTGCTCATCCAGTTCCAACCCTGCTGTGTGCAGGTCGCCAACCAGCAGCCCGGGCTGCCCAGAGCCACATCCAGCCTGGGAAATGGGAATGCTCACCAGTGCCAGGTGTGTGAGCAGAGATGGGTTGGACACAGCACAGCCGCCCTGCCAGAGCCATTGGAAAGCTTTACCCATTCTGAACCATGCCTGGAAAGGGCAAAAGAATTCTGCATTTATTTCCAGGTCTCTGTTTCAAAATCTTGTTGCAGTGAACATTTTCTGGGAGAGGAATGTGCATTTCGCTGCATCTCCTCAAACCCTCCCAGGGGCTGAGCACGCTGTGAGGCCCCATGCAGCACTGTGCTACGTGGGCAATGCTGGGCTTTGCAGTGCCTGAGCAAAGTGCCTTTGCAGAACGCTGTGTGGCAGCATGTGATGCATCCATCAGTTCTCATCCTGCTGACATGGGGCAGGGGGTGGCTGTGCAACCTCCCCTGGGCAATATCCCCAGCACTGCAGTTGCACCAGCAGCTGTGGGTGACCTCAGCTCCACACAGCATGGCCAGTCCCTGCAACTGGCTGCTAGGATGGCAGCTGTGCCAGCACCCACCTGAGCAGCAGGTCATGGTGTTCATAAAACCATAGGATCATAGAATGGCCTGGGTTGAAAAGGACCAGATATATGGGTGAACAATCAGCTCAGTTTTCATTGAGCTGAGTCATGGATAAGTCAGTGTCCTCCAGGGCAAGAAGGGCGTTTGTCTTCAGGTAGAACACACTGAGTCTCAATGAACACAGCCTGGTGTGACTCTGTGTGCCTGGTGATGGGATCAGGGTCCTCTCTCACCTCAGCAAGTTCAATCTGCCTCTGAGCCCTGCACCAAGGCCTCTGCCTTGCCCACCAGATGGGATTCCATCCTTCCCTCCATGGCCTTGTGGAAGTCGGATAGTTCACCGGAGCACTGACTGTCTGTGGTCTGTAAATTCATCGCTCACAGAGGGCATTTTTCGGACTGACACGCGTTTTCCTGTCTCACCCTTAACTGACTGCTCTGAAGCAGACTGCAGAAGAGAGGACATCAAGATGAGATCAGTCTTTGAACAAGGCAGCAATCCCCTGCAGCCCCATCTGCACCCACCTCACTAGGGACAACCGAGGGCTTGCTGCTGGCTCTGGGGCATGGCTGAGCTTCCCCACCTCTGGGGTACAGCTGAGGAGGGGGAGGAGGCAGCTGGGCAGAAAGCAGTTCTGGCTGCTTTTCCAGGCAGTTACACTCAGAGCTGAGGAGAAGATTGATTCAAAAGAGCTCACAGGATCGCAGAATCACAGCATGGCAGAGGATGGAGTACAACTCCAGGTCCTTCTGGCCCTCCCCGTCCCAGCAGGAGCACCCAGAGCTGAGCCCAGGGCACTTCTCTGGCCTCGGTGCACGTGTCCTGGCACAAACACACACAGCTCATATTTTAAATTATGAGCTACAATGCAATTTAAATACTTAACAGCCAAGCAAACAACCTGTAAAACTTCTGCTAACCTAGGATTTATCTGCATGGAGTTGACCTGGCACAGCTGCCCAAAGTGGAGGGGGAATCCTCTTCTCTGGAGAGATCCAGACCCCCCTGGATGCTTTCCCGTATCCTGCAAGCACACCTCCAGAGCACCAGTAAGTAGCGTTTGCAATATGGTTCTTCTGACCACGGATCATAGAAGAAAATGTCAAATTTTGAAGAGTGTGACGTGACAAAATTGGGACTGAAGTGAATTGAGATGTTCAAGAGTGGGCAGAACATCCATTAATCACAGGCCCTGAAGATGGCTGCAAATTAATCAGATGTCAGTATAACGCATTAGGAATTTCAGCTATTTTTTAACTCAGTTTACTTGCTTTCATAGCATGTCAATGCTCTGATTTAACACATAATGATCTGCATACAAAAATACATGAACAGTGCTTTTCTCCCAATAATGATACTTTCCGCGTCCCTTACGGTCATAAGTGCAGCTGAAGAAAGACTGGAATAATCACATTATATATTACAGCCATTTAGTTGTGGAAATGGAGCATGAAATAAACACTTTAGTTCATTAGCCCCTGTAAAGCAGTGCGGTGTGAGCGTGCTGCCTGCAGTCACTGCTGATCCGTGCCCAACCTGCGGCACGCTGTGTCACCAAAGCACAGAGCAGCCCAGGGTCTCACCCACGAGATACAGCAGCCTCTGCAAGAGTCAGGGCAGTTGCAATGCGTGGCCTGCAGAGCTCCCTTCCAGCTCTAAGGATTCTACGACTCTAGTCCAAGTCCCCTGCCACACACAGGGATGCCACAGCTCCATTGGGTCACCCAGGGCCTGATCCAGCCTGGCCTTGGGGCATCAGTGGGCAACTCATGCCGGTGCCTCGCCTCCCTCATTGTAAGACTTTTTCCTGATATCCAACTTAAATCTGCCCTCTTTGAGCTTTCTCCACAACCGGAGAAAATCTATCTCTGTTTCGAGGGTTGCCATTCAGAAAACTGAGGTATCATCCATCTTGACAGAGTCAGATCCAAAGGACCACTGGAGCCAACACGAAGGCTGCCAATGGCACCAGAGCAGGCTCAGCTGCCCCAGGAACCCTGGGAAGAAAGGGCAGCCACAAAACCTACTGATTTTCAGAAGAAATCGGCTGTATGCTGACTGTGAGATCCTCTGCCCCGAGCTTCTGGGGTCTGGGAACAGAGCCTTGGGTGGAAGCACAGCCAGCTGTGAGCCCTGCTGATGGTGACCTCCTGGGACGGGCGCTTCTTTGGCATCACAGGAGGGCAGAGCAGGAGCTGTTGGGTGCCCACAGCAGTCACCCTGCTTTGGGTGTGCCTGGGGCTGCAGCACTCCTGCTCACAGCCTGGTCCCTCTCTGCAACAAGGGGATGCTGCAATTTCAGTGAAAGTCGAATTCAGCGACGAAACAGGCACGAAAGTGTCTCACTCCATTAAGAGCTACTGGAGCAAAATCAGCGTGCAACAAAACAACTGATTTACCAGAGCTGTCTGACCTCCCCAACTCTAGAAATATTCCTCCCAACCCCTCCCCCTGCACTGCTCCAAGGTCCTGGCTGCTCGGAGTGCAGCTGTGAGGGTTGGCAGCTGGAGGTCGGTGGTGTCACTGCAGGACCTGGCAGTGCCCGAGGTGACAGCCCCAGTGCTCTCCCATGGGCTCAGTGCACTGGTGGGCAGATGTTTGGCTCTATCCGACCGCTGCAGCATCAGCACATCCCATCCCACTGCCTGCTCTGCAGCTCCCGGTGTCAGGTGGAGCAATAGAGTCGTGTGCCAACCGCTTGCTTTATTTTCTTTCCATAAACCAAAGCTTTTTGTATAGTATCCATCTTTGTTTCCCCTTCTTTTGCCATCTCTGCCCACCCACTTCAGGGTGAGGGGCTGCTGAAGGGCTCCCCTGACCCCAACAGGACAGAAAGCAGCAAAATGCCCATAACAGACCCAACCAAAGAGGTGGTTTGACCCAAAAGCCTTGTGATGCCTCTTTGAAACAGCAATCTGGCTATAGTAAGGGAACTGTGTGTTCCGAAGAGGAGCAGAATATTGTTGTAGGCCCTCCAGAAAAAGATAATATCTCAAAATGTGCTCAGCAAAATGCACACATGTTGGCTATTGCTTTCCTCTGTAGCCCAAAGCACTCCTTCTTCTTGGAAAAAATGGGGCAATGTCTGACAGAGAAGGGGAAATACATCTCCTGTAGTAATTTCATGCCAGACAATGTAGAATGCAACTCCAGTGCCTGTGTTCTCCCAAAGCCTGCGCCCGGTAGAGTAGGAAATGACAAAAAGAAGGGGTTGGAAGAACTCATTTTCATGCTCTGCAGGCTCTAACCTTGTCTCCAAAAGCCAAGGTTGATGTGTCCCATGCCAAATTAAATCTAGATGTATGCAGTAATGAGAAGGGTAGCATTCCATGAAAACCTCCACTTTTCAGTTAAAGAAGCCATGGTTTATTAGGTATGCAAGGCTCACAATGTCAGTTAACTTTGCAAGTTAAGCTCTTTTCTTCGATGCTCCGGTATCATGCCAGAAGACAGGAGACAGCTCAAGCTTTTATAGCTCGTTACCTGGATGTGGCCAGCACAGGGCAGGACAGGTGTGAGCTGAGCAGGGGACATGCATGACAACCCAGAGCAGCAGGGCTTGCCATACCCACACACAGCCATCAGCACACAGCCTGCAGGCTGCTGGGTTCAGACTCATCGCAAACCATTAAGCGAGGGAGGACACTCAGTCATCATTTCCCTTCAGAAAGGAAAACAAGATTGGAAATCTGCAAATGTGAGATCCAATATTCTTTCTGAGCCCAATCTCTTTCCCTCTTTCTTCATTTTCTTTAAATCTGTTATAGGAGTCATTAAAAAACGTTGAGCGCTCTCACAGTCCTAACAAACAAACTTATGCCCATTAACGGCCGCCTGAAGCACAGCAGGAAATAGCAGAGATATATCAGCACTGGCACAAAGCAGATCTGCTCCCAGTAACAGCAGGGCCCTTCCCACAGCCTGCCCTGAGGAGCCACCTGTATGGGGGGAACTGGGGGTCTTCCCGCTCATCCAGGGCCCTGAGCTGCTGCAATCCCAAGCCAGAGGTGCAGCGATGGGTTTGCGCCCACACAGCAACCACCCAATGTCTGGGAGCCTGCAGGGCAGCACTGCAGGCACAGGGCTGGTCGTCACCCATCACCCAGAATAAAGGGAGAATCATAGAATCATAGAATCATAGAATGGCCTGGGTTGCACAGGAGCACAGTGCTCATCCAGCTCCAACCCCCTGCTGTGTGCAGGTCGCCAACCAGCAGCCCAGGCTGCCCAGAGCCACATCCAGCCTGGCCTTGAATGCCTGCAGGGATGGGGCATCCACAGCCTCCTTGGGCAACCTGTGCCAGTGCCTCACCACCCTCTGGCTCAAAAACTTCCTCCTGGTGTCACCTCATGTCACCCCCCATCACCCAGTGTCACCCCATGTCACCCACATCACCCCACAGCCCGGCTGCTGGCACAGTGAGCCCCGCTCTCCAGCAGGGTCCCCACACACAGAGCCCAGCCTCTCTTTCTGGTTCCATCACTGACACATTTCTCCCGGCTGCTCCAACACCTCATCAGCAGTGCTGGTATTTATCTAACAGATTGAAAAACTATTTTAATTTTCAGGACTTTTTTTTTCTCCCTGGCAACTCGGCATGGAAAACAAAACAATGAGCAGCTCTCATTCATCTCGTGCATTTCTGAACATCACGGCAACCGCTGTCAGAAAATGTAATCACATTCCTTTCCTAACATTTACTTGGCATGTTTCCTTGTCCCTGTGCAGGGCCTGAAGACACACACAGAGGATGGCTCGCTGTTTCACCAGTGCTGGATGTTGGACCCACAGAACCCAAAGCCTGGAGCCCACCCAGCCCTTCTCATGCTGTCCCCTGCACTCAGTGTAGGGCCGGTGTGGGGCAAATGGATGGCAGCTCGCTTCTCCCAGTTGCACAGGGCAGTGTGTACCTTGAAAGCTGCACTTCATGTGGAACATGGGCTTATCACAGCCTAATCCCACAGACACCAGATGTGAAGGTGCCTCCTGCGTGGTGGAGCTCGTTTGCACTCATCTGGGTTTAGCAGATGGGAGCAGGATGTGCTAAACACAAACCTGCACGGCCCAGCCCCATGCACTGCCTCAGCCCTGGGCAGCCCAAGGGATCAGAGTGGGGATGTGCAGGCAGAGCTCACGGGGCCCAGATCAGCTTCACTTCAGCTGTGATATCTCACGGCTCTCCATCTCCATAAAGTTTATTTCTAACTTGTTTCATGGAAATCAAACCACGTGAGACCTCTGCCTCCAGGTTATAAATGATTGCATTAAGCCAGAAGATGCTCCCAGCCAGAGCAGGTCTGAAAATGGGATTCTGCACAGTTGGGTGTGATATTTGGTGCGAAATGGGCAATCTTGTTTTATATTCCCAAATTAAACTGCTTGTGCATTAACCTAAATACAGACGGCTGGCTCAAGTGGGGTGCAGCTCCTGCTGCAATGTCCCCGACCGACAGCTCTGAGCTGCACTGACCATGTAGTGCTGCCCTGCCTTGGGCTGCCCTGAGCCCCCTCCATGCAGGTGTGCCACGCCATCACTTTGCACATCCACAGCTCACCCTGGCTCCATCACACACGGCCAGGCCATGCAGAGGGCAGATCCCCACCCTGGAGCACATCGCTCCCATCGCAGCCCTTTGTTTGAGCTGAAGCCACGCGTGCAAGTTTATTAAAAAGTGTGCTTTATGGATTTAATTAAAGAGCTGCATATGAGACCTCGCTAATCCTGTTTGCGCCGCAGCCGTACGCAAGTGTGAAAATCAATATCTGTGAGTTTGAATCTTTTATGATGGCAAGCTGTTCAATATTAATGACACGCCACGCAATCAGCGTCACCGCTTCTGTCCTTCCTGCAGGGAATGTGCAGAGTGTCAGAAAAACCCCTCTGCTCTGCGTGCTCCTGGTGGACTGATGCTTCTGGGCTCAGGGAACTGACAGAACGGACACATCTGATGGCCTTTGGGTGGGGATCCGTGCTCTGTGTGCACCGACACTGCAAAGATTGGGGCTGGGCTGAGGCTTTTGGGGTGAAGGTGCCCATTTGGGGGTGAAAGTGTCCATCTGAGGGGTGAAAATGCCCATTTGTTGGGTCAAAGTGTCCATCTGGGGGGTGAAAGTGCCCATTTTGGGGGTGAAAGTGTTCATTTTGGGAGTCAAAGTGTCCATCTGGGGGGTGACTGTGCCCATTTTGGGGGTGGAAGTGCCCATCTGGGGTGCAGATGCCCATTTTTTAGGTGAAAGTGCCCACTTGTTGGGTGAAAGTGCCCATTTTGGGGGGTGAAAGTGCCCATTTTCTTCCAATCTCCAGCCTTCTAACTGAGCAGTCTGGCCAAGCTGAGGGGGCGAAGGAAAGGTCCCACACACCCCAAAATCAAAGTGCCACAGAGCTGTGGTTCCCAACCCCCCATGGGATCCCTGTGTGCTGGGCAGGCAGCCCCGGCTGCCAGGGGATGCTGGAGGTGTTTCACCCTCGTTCCCAATATGCACAGTTCAGGTTTCTGCTCTGGGAATGCCAGGTTACACTGCACAAAATGAGCTGCAGCATTTGTAATTACATTTTGGAGAGATGGGAGTTGATTAATATACATGATTTCGTAAACTTGGCTGCCAGGGAAAGGCGGGGAAGGGACCGAAGTGCTTCTGATGGCATGCAGAGGAGTGCAGGGTTACCACAGCCTGCTCAGCAGCTGACCAGCATTGGCCTTGTTTTAAGGAAGCCCATCCTGAGCACGGGACCCACCTGCACTGTGGGGCTTTGCATCCCATAGGCAGATACACACCGAGCTGCTGACACAGCCAGCGTTGCCATACATCTCATTTCCCATCAGGCTAACGGGGCTGAAATGTCACACTGAGAGTGACTCCTTTGCCTCGTGGCTTCCATCAGCCCTTCTTCAGCACTAACTGGAGGCATTTCTCTCATCACACGCTGCTGTTTTCTCTCTGAATGACCTATCAGTTGCTGGCTGGATACAGGAATGTCCTCTGTGCCCCAAGCAGTGACCTGCCTGAGGGTTGGGAGCCCCTACAGAGGGACAAGGACAGGCTGACCGACGTGCTGAGGCCAATGGGATGAGGTTCAACACACCAAGTGCCTGGTCCTGCAATTTGGTCACACCAACCCCACGCAGTGCTGCAGGTGTGGGGCAGAGGGACTGGGAGCTGTGTTGAGGAAAAGGCCCTGGGGGTGGTGGGCAACAGCTCTGAATGTGAGCTGCGAATAGGGCCGGGAGGGGTCTGGAGCACAGTACTATGGGGAGCAGGGAATGGGGTGGGAAAGTCTGGAGAAGAGGAGGCTCTGAGGGACCTCATTGCTCTCCCCTGACAGGTTCCTGACAGGTGGTGAGGTGTGGGTTGGCTTCTGCTCCTGAGTAACAGCAATAGGATGAGAGGTGATGGCCTCAAGAAGTGCCAGGGGGTGGTCAGGTTGGATATTAGGAAACATTTCTTCTCCACATGAGCAGTGGCACAGCTGCCCAGCAGTGGTGGGGTCACCGTCCCTGGAGGTGTTCCAGAGCCATGGAGATGTGGCACTGAGGGATGTGGGCAGTGGGCATGGAGGGGTGGGCTGGGGTTGGTGATATTAGAGCTCATTTCCAAGTGGAATGCTTTTATGCTCCTATGAATCCCAATCTGCTGCTAAAATACTCTCACAGCTGGGTGCTGGGGAGGATACTGAGTCCCAGCACTCCTGGGAGGACACACAGCCTCATTTTTCTTGACTTCTGCAAACATTACAAAATCCCACCCAACACAGCATAACCCACCAGCGTGACGTGCACTCAGCACAGCCATGGGGACACATCCCATGCCCCAGTGAGTGACTGTCCCTCAAACAAAGGCACACATTTCCCTCAGCTGCCCATTCTGGGTGATTGCCCCCACGCCCCCAGGCATGGGGGGTGCTCCAGGTTTCTCCTAAGGGAACTGAAAGCCAGGGAGAGGATCCACGCAGGCAGCAGATTTTCTGGAGGAATAAAGAATCAGTTGTGCCTTAGAAACCATTGAAAACTTCAGGAAAAGAAAAGCCCAATATCTGTACTGAGTCCTGCTGGGAGCGGCTGTTTTCCCTACTTTCGTCCCAAGCTTCTTTGGAACTCATCGACCCTCCCTCCAGATGAGACCCTCGGCCGCCCCTCGGGGTTTTTCGGTCAGAGCCGCCACCCGACGGCAACGCGGGCCGGGCGCGATGTGCGTGCGGTGGTACTGCGGGCCTGCCGGGCTGCCGGCTGCCGCGGGCCTCCGTGTCTCCAATTAAGGCACGGCTCATTAAATGCTCCCGTCTGCGCGTAGGGGTCATCGCAAACCCTCGCGTCGCCGCAGCTGGCCGCGCAATTCGCATCTTCCCGCAAGTGCAATTGCAGCGAGCGACGGAGAATCCTTTCCCCGACCCCCCCGGAAGGAGCCGCGCTCAGCCGCCCGCACCCCGAGCCGCACTGCCGCTCTCACCCCGCAGAGCCCCTCCCGGCTCCCCGCAGCTTTCCGCCCGCTCCTCTCGGACGGCCCAGCCCGGCTCCCGGCCGCAGCGCGTTCCCGCAGCGCGAGCACCGCCGAGAGCGCGAATTTGAGCCCGCGGAGCTCCGTTAGGCGGCGGCACGGAGCGGCACAGAGCTTTGCTACCATCTGCCGGGCGCTGGGGCTCTCTCTCAGCGCCCTGAAGCGCTCGAAGCCGCGGGCGGAGCGAAGGGGCTCGACCCACGGCGCCCGGCGGAACCTCCGAGCCCCGACGCGTCCCGTTCCCGCAGCCCCCGCTCCTCGCTCCCCTCCGCCCCCGTGGCCGCTCGGGGCCGCAGCCGTACGGCTCTGCTCTTCCTTCCCTGCCCGCTCCTTGAGCGCGATGAGCGACGGACGGAGGCACCGAGATGCCGCGCGGTGGGATTTCCCCAAAGAGGGTCACAGAACCACGGAACGGTCGCAGTTGGACGGGGGGCCCTTCAAGTCCGCCTTTCCCGCTGCCCGCGGCTCTCGGGGCCACCCGCAGCTCCAACACGCGCTCCGACGCCCGGCGCTCCCCGCCCCACGCGGTATCACGGAGCTCCGCGTGCCGCCCCGCGGCGTTTCGGCCCCGTTGGGCGCAGAGACCCGCGGGCGGATCGCGGCTCAGGGACTGCCGCGCGGCCCCAGCGGTCCCCGCGGGGCAATTCCCCGCCCCGGGCACAGCTCCATCCCGGGCACCGCACGGCGTCGCTCCGCTCCCTCCGGATCCCGCGGGCGTCCATTCCCATGGCGATGCGCCCGCGTGGGAACGACTGCAAGCGAAGCCGGCGGTGCGGAGCCCATCTGAGCAGCCCGCATTTGTGCCCCGCGGCCGCACCGCACCGCGCTCCCCTCCCCCCGGGGCCGCCCCGCACCCCGCACCCCGCCGTGCCGCCGATTCAGCGCAACCTCGGCAGCTCCATCCTTTAGCAATGACCTTTTGGTAGTCGGTTAAGCCGACAGAAATAGCGTTTGTAATTAATCTATTTCCGTAAGATTAGCGTGTCAAATGCCACGGGGATGCGTGTAAGATCCCTTCAGAGCTTAACAGCCTTTTCTCCGCATCGGATTAAGCGGCGGCAACGGCTGCGGTGCGCTCGGAGTCCCCTCCTCTCCATGGCTTCCAAGTCAGCTCTGCTTCTTGAGCGACTGAAAAGGTGAATTTGCCAGATTAGATTAATTTTCCTTTTACTTTTCATTCTGCAGAATAAAATAAGGTTCCTGTCATCAGATTCGGGTCAAAAGTGAGCACAGGAGCACCTCCGTGAGGGAAATATGAATGCAGAAACACGTGGGCACAGATACACAGATACACAGGCACAAAGACACACAGTGAGGCTGTGGATGCCCCTCCTTGGAAGCACTGGAGGCCAGGCTGGATGGAGCTGTGAGCAACCTGGTCTTTGGGAGGTGTCCCCGCCTGCAGCAGGGGTTGGAACGGGATGTTCTTAAGGGTCCCTTCCAATCCAAACCATTCGGTGATTCCACACAGCCACACACCCAGACCCCTCCTCTGCCCCCTCCCCCAGCCAGCAGCCCTAGGCACGGCACAGCCGGGCATTCCTGAGCCCCCTGGGGCAGCAGCATTGCCCAGCTCTCAGCTCTCCCACCTCCTACATCCCAATTCTTGCTCCCCGAGGAGCGTTAACATCTTTTTTCTTTTTTTTTTTTCTTTTTTTTTTCTTTTCTCTCACTTTCTCACTCTCCTTTTCCTCTCGGAAATGCAGGATGACACTGTGTGATAAGGTCTGTCACTTTACGTTAAGCCGACTGGATCTTTTTCATCCTGCAGTAATCCTGATGCAGGCAGCAGGGGATGTCCATGGGAAAAGAGGAGCCACTGGGAGGAAGGAAGGACCAAGAACCAGGCACCCTGATATGCGTGGTACCTCCACAGCATCCCCATGGCTTCTATTGGCACAGCACTGAGCCTGCTTCCCTCAGACCCATGGCCTGATCACTGGGTGGTGCTGCATGGAGCCAGGGATTGGACTCAGTAATCCTTATGGTCCCATCCAGGGCGGGATATTCTATGATTCTGTGATCTGTGGTGTTCCAGCTTCGGGCTGTCCCTGTGCTGGATGTGGGCACATCCCAGAGTGTTTGGGCTGGAGGCACTGCAGCAACAAAAGCAGGTCTGAAGGCTCTGGAGAAAGCAAGGAGAGAACCTCGGCTTTGTTTCCTAGCTGAATATCAGCCTGAATGGAATGAGCTTAATCTGAATATCTGCAAACCCTTTGGGAAATTTATGCTAAATTTATAAAACATTATTATCTCCAGCTCTCTAAATTAATCTGCACAAATGAGTGAAGTGCTTTCTCATTTAGGACAACTCAAGGTTTAAAATAAATAGTGTGGCAGAGAGAACTTGACAGTAGGTTCTGTAAGCACCTGTGTGTCCCTGGGCACAGACTTGGGCTCACAGGACCCCGTGGGGATGCACTGAGAGCTGAGTGCTGGGGCTGGGATGCTGCTGTGCAGTCCTGCAATGGGAGCAGCAGAGGGGGGACGTGGCAGCAGGGCTGCAAACATCCTGGCTTTGGTCAGGGCAGCAGCTGCAGCCTTCTGAGAGAGAGGCAATGTGTCTGGGGTGTGGACTTAGGAGAGTGGGCCTGTGTGGACCAAACGAGGTCCAGTGGGGCCAAGTGCAAGGTGCTGCTCTTGGGTTGGGGTTTTGGGGTCTCTTCCAACCCAACCACACTGTGAGCCCGTGACCTCCTGCAACTTGTCTGCATTGCACACTGCAGGGCAGCTGCTGGGGCGTTCACCTGATGTGCTTTGCCAAGGGTCTGAGATGGAAAAATAAGGCAAAAATCAGCATCATCCCAGGGAAATGGTGAGCTGAAGGCAGTGGAGGTGACTGCTCCATGGGGCAGCCATCCTGAAGCCAGCGTTTAGAAAGGGTTGTGCAGCCCTCTGCTTCTCCCTGCAGCCCCATAGGGATGGGAGAGCTCTCACCTCATGCAGTGCAGTGCTGGGCTCAGTGCACACCCAGGACCTGCAAGTACAGCAGGAGATATACATGCAGATGGGGAGCAATCTGCATATACATGCAGATTGTTCAGTGAGCATTGAGGGATTAGGCAGTGGAAATCCATGTCCACAGAACAATTAAATACCTGCTGCATCCCAGCATTTACTGAGGGCTCAGCAACTCTCTGGAGCCTGGAGGTCTGGGGACTGAAATATGGATCCAAATTTGCAGCCCAAAGCTGTTAGTATTTCAGTTTCATCTCCAATTAAGCAAAGCACTCAGGCGCACCCTTACCTTTGGCTCTCGAGTAACACTGCCGTCCTCCCGTGAAGCAATATCATTTCTCTGCTTTAAATGCACAGGACCTCAATTCCCAGCAGCGTGGCCTCAGAACAGACAGCTGTGTGCCTCACTGCCACCCAGGGCACAGCTCTTGGGAGCACAGCGGGCAGAAGGCAGCAGCAGCACAGCCTGGTGTGCCAAGGGAAGAGCAGCTCTGATCATCACCCAGAGCAGCGGCTTTGAGCCCAGGCTCAGAGCTGGGTGCCCAAACATCCACTTCATGTTCAGTTTGTTCTTTCATCACTGAAGTAAAGGGACAGGACCACTGCTGCCTAAGTAGAGGGGAAGTTTCAAGGCCAGGCTGGATGTGGCTCTGAGCAGCCTGGGCTGCTGGTTGGCGACCTGCACACAGCAGGGGGTTGGAGCTGCATGAGCACTGTGCTCCTTTGCAACCCAGGCCATGCTGTGACTCTATGATTCAATCAGTTCCAACCCCTGCTGTGTGCAGGTCACCAACCTGCAGCCCAGGCTGCCCAGAGCCACATCCAGCCTGGCCTTGAATGCCTGCAGGGATGGGGCATCCACAGCCTCCTTGGGCAACCTGTGCCAGTGCCTCACCACCCTCTGGCTCAAAAACTTCCTCCTCATATCCAACCCACGCCTCCCCTGTCTCACTTTAAAACCATTCCCCTTGTCCTATCACCATCCACCCTCGTAAACAGTCTCCATTAGGTAACACCATGTGTGTCAGCACTGAGATGAAGCCTGCAAAAATAGAACTTGACCTCACATGCCAAGTCTTACTCGCCCTCCTCAGATGGAGTGAGCAGTTGACACTTCATGCAGACCATTACACAAGGGGAGGTTACCACCCAGCACACAGATTGCTGTCAACTGCAAACTGACATTATTTAGCTGCAAACCCTTGACCCAACAGACATTTCTGCTCAGGTGCTGTGATGCTGAGCCTCCATCAGCAGGGGAAAGCCAGCAGGAGCTTCCTAGAGCACAGTGCAAGCAGGAGCAGCAGGTCTGTGCTCAGCAGATTCAGCAGGTGGGGGTGTGGAAAGATGGACGATGGGGAGGGACACATGGAAATCACTTTGCCGTTGCATTTGGGTCACATCCCAAAGACATCACATGAGGAGAGAAAGGCAGCCACGCGTTTATGTTCAGCACCCACCAGAAGTGTGAAAGCAAGCTTTTCTCCAGGTTTATTTACTAAACTGCTTCACACTCAATGAAATAGTTACAACAACCATTACAGAGCATTATCACAAGAGCCAACACGTTGAGAACACGGGCAAGGAACGAGGATGCAAGTTACAGCTCATTTCCTGCTGACCTCAAATAGCACATTGTAAACAATAACAGAACCAGAACATCGCTGCTAAAGAAGGTGTGCACGTGGGAATGGACACAGAGCCACACAGCACTGCTCACTCCTCACACAGCACTCAGCACAGCCCAGCACGTTTCGGTGTTCTCTGTACAGTTATCAAACCCTGCTAAAAATTATACTTCTCCTTGGGTTTAAAATACAGCACAGCGCGTAAGGCAAAAAAACCAGGAGTTATCATCCAGTTCTTTGCGTTTCAGTTAGATATCAAGAATTTAAGGCAAGCTGGGACGTTTTGCATTGTTTTAGATGATGGATGGGGATTTACTGATGGCAGCTTCGCAATGATGACATGCTGTCTCCCAGCAAAGGGGAATGGAGTGATGCTCATGGGATACTTGTCGCCCTTGCAGCCCATGAGGCCTCCTGCAAGAAGAGCATTCCTGGAAGGACAGGCAGGCACGAAGCTTACAGATGAATATCTGAGTTAAGAAAGCAGAAATTTGGGAACTATACACGCACATACGAACTCGTGCCCATTTTAAAGTGCTCTACAGATCATTCTGAGTGATTAAAAAATAGAACTGGATGATAATTTATCGTTGTGTGACATCTTGGTTGAAGGTCCTTAGATTTTCAGCTGCAAGACAGACATTACAACAGGAGCACTGTGCAAACAAGCTGTTGTGCCCGACCTCCCATCACCAAACGCTTTGAGACACAGGACAGCAAGTGCCTGAACAGAACGAGGGCAGTGTGACACGAACTGATGCCTAAAGCTGAGGCATTGCCCTGCCCATCTCTGTCCAACCAGCCCAACAGTTCATCCAACAGCAGCAGCACATTCCATCATGTGTTCTTCCCATTCCTGACGCTGTGTACAAAGAGAATTTTTCATGCTGCTACCTTCAAGTCTAGCGATACTACATGATACGATTCAGGGTCAGTCTCTATCATCTAACTTAGTATTGCTGCTGCTCAGATAAACGTAATAAAACATCTTCTGCCTTCCATAAATGAAAGATGCATGCACTGAAAACCAATAATATCACACTGAAAAAATAGATTTCTTTTTCTTCTGGTGACATCAAAACGATTTCTGTCTCTCACACCACCTTCTACTGCCCAGTAACAGAATTTCCTGATAGTTTCCATGAGAGTATTTCAAGCAAAGATGCACTGGCATCTTCATTCATGGAATCCTACTGCAGTACAGCACACGTTGACCTGCATGGAACAACTCCTGTGCTTACAGGCACACACCTGACTGTAAGTAAGAGCTTTTCTTCCTTGATATTAGATTGCTCAGCAACTTTATCTCCCAATAGAGTCAGAAGACATCATAACCAATGGCATCTGTGATGCTGTAAATGAGAAGAGCACACGGAAGCATTTGCCTTGTGCATTCACCAGGGCAGGAAAGTGAAGGTGATCTGTGCAGACTGAAGCACCACCACTGCCCCACCTGCCCCTTCTCTGCACTCCCACCCAGTGCAGTTACTCATGTCCAGTTACACTATTATTGCTATGTAACCAGAAATCCTCAGTGGGTCACACAAACTGCATTGAAATCTCTTGCCCTGTGAATTATTTGCTTTTAAAGTCCTGCGTGATTCTGCCAAACCTGAAGAACATGTGCAGGATTCTGTGACTTGTGCAAGCAACTGCAACGGGTGGGTTCTGCTCTATGGTGAAAGCTCCTGTGCCCCCTCAGCTGCTCAAATGTGAGCTTATGGAAGAACAAAGACCCCCAGTGCTTGCCCAGCTGCAATTAGCTCCTCAGGGAAAAAATAAACAATAAATTAAGTGTACTGAGAGAACATCTGCTAGGCCTATCTACAAAGAAACGGCTTTTAAAGCAACTGTTTTAAATATTATTGCACCTTCAAAAACAATACTACGTGGGTTTGGAAAACAAGGGGAGACAAACATTAACTGAACGTGTTAGAACAGAAGTAAGTCGAGGCAGAACACTTCCTAAGTACCAGGTCTGGCAACACAATCAAAACAGAAATTCAGGACAACCACAATTCCCAGTTCAAAGCAGAAGGCAAACCCAAACGTGCTGAATTAGCTAGAAGTGCTACGTACTCACTCATCTGTTTTGAAATAAGCTTTACAGCCCCCAGCATCAGCCTCCATTTGCCTGCATTGGCACCAGGCTTGGGGCCATCACACAGTTATCACCACCTTGTGCTCCAGCAGCACTGAGCCCAGCACTGCACTCAGCAGCACTGCATGTTGGCGGTGATCAGGGCAAGAACCCGGGCTGGGATCTTACTGCTCCACACGTATGCATTATGTATTTGTGAGAACAAGAAACACAGATCTCCTGAAAAAAAGAAAAGGTAACACACACAGAGCTCATTCACTACACTGTGTTCTTCTTGACAGTTTCCATAGGCACAGATGTCTCAAGCGAGTCAGAAGGAAAGCCAGCAGCACAAGCACAGGCACCGTGCTGCCTGCACACTGCACCCACTGCAGGGACAGCCACAGCACCAGGCACACAGCTAGCCCCGTCCTCACACCCCAGCACTCTGAGAGAGGGATCACACATTCTTTTAAAGAGGGAATTTGTAGGGGATACAGACACAGGTGTGCTCTGGGGAAGGATGGGACCGATTGTTTTCTGAGTATTTTATGGCATGCCGCAAACGCTGCTGCCACGTTTTCTGATGCTGTCACTTCTCTTTGCATCACAACTGAAACCTCACAGCAGACCAGCAAGACCGAGTCACCACTTCTGGTACTCATCTGTCCACGACAGAGAGAAATACATGGGAAGGTTTAAAAATGTGATTCTCTTCATCAGATCGCGACATTTTGTTGAGAGGCAATAAATGTGCCTTGCCAAGTTCTTTCAGCAGTTCCTACTCGTCCCAGCCCTCCTACCAGCAAGCAGGTCACAAAGGAGAGTGCACAGGCAATGGACTACGGCATTTATTATTTACAGACCTTGAGATACAGAAACAAGGCAGCCCTTTAGTTACGGTTCATAAAAAAATTATGAAGCACTGGCATTTTCTTAATATGAAGACACAACCAGACAGTCACCAGCAGAGCCCAGTCACACAGCACACCCATACGTCTCTCACCCCAAGCACAGTAAACTTCATGTTTCTTAGTAGGCAGGAGGAAGAGAGAAAAGCTCTAGAAGGTGAAAGGGTCAGACAGACAGTGAGTGTCCTAACCACGTCCTAGGCATGTACAGTACTTGTTAAAGTTCCCTGCCTGTAACAGATGCTGCCCAAGCCCAGCTGCTGGTGAGCTTCCCACTCCTGCTGCCCGTGGCACCCAAGCAACAAGGCCAGCAACCAAGAGGAAATGATTCCTTCCTCACTTCAACCACAACTCCACCACATTCCTGCAACTTTTCAGCTCCAGAAAACGCAGCATATGGTCTCCAGTGGCAGGGTTTATCTTCAACCACATAAAGTTCCAACCTCACAACAGGTCCATGAAGTCCTGCTTGTCATCAAAGTGCAGTCAAACCAAAATTGCAGCGGCAGTACATCATACCAGCAGAGTCCAGCCAGGTATCTGAGATGGGGTCATACTTCTGTACAGTGTTCAGGTAGGATGACCCTGAATGACCTCCAACTACGTAAAGGTAGTTATCAATTACAGCTGCACCCACTCCTGTTGAAAAGAAAAAAAGTTAGCTGATTGCTGAGCACAAAACTAAGGAGTGTTTCTGCTCCCACTTGAGTCCCCACTGGCACCTCCTGATAATGCAGAGCAGACAATCCCACCCAGCCTCTCCCTCTTCGGCCCAGCTTTAAGGAAAATGGGTGTAAATGAAGAGTCATTCTCTCTACAGATGCTAACCCTCCTTTTCAACTCCACTCACACCTCTTCCTAAGGCAAAGCAACACTCCACAAGCAGGCAGCACAGAAGATGCATTATGGAGCCTCGACGTAAAATGGAAGAGCGACCACAGAATTGCTGAAATTAATTTAAAATTAATGGAAAAACAGAAATACTATTTCAAGTTCTACCTGGTACAGCTCACCATTAACAAAAACAGATTGGACTTTAAATACTCCTTCTTCTATGGAACTGATTAAGCAATCTGTGACCCAATGCAGAGATGAAGGTAGATGCCCTGCAGACAAGTCCCTGTGAGCCTAACTTACTGCAGCTTCTACCAGCTCAAACGGTGGCTTACTTCTGAAAGAACAGCCCTCTGAAGTGCTGAGATCCAGATGCCCCTACCTGTTCTGGGCTCCTTCATGGGTCGGCACACAGTCCACTGGTTCTGGTGGGGATCGTACCGCTCAATGCTCGACAAGTGGGACACCCCGTTGTGCCCCCCTACCACGAAAATGAAGCCCAGCATGACACCGACACCAAAGTTTATTCTTTTGTCAGCCATTGAAGCTACCGTCTCCCAAGAGTTCTTACTTGGATCGTAGCGTTCCATGCTGCAAATACAAACAAACCATTTGTGAGGCTCAGATTTTAGTGACATCCACATCCGTGAGACTCATCCAGTTGTGTCCGTCAGGAATATCGGAACACATTGACAAAGCACTCGAGCTGGTGGAAAATTCTGTAGCATGGTTGCTTTCTACTGCCCAAGGGCAGCACACAGAGCTGAAAGCAGAGCTATCGTCTCAAAGGTCCTTCCACAACACACAGCTCATGCAGCTGGAGCCTCTCCAGAAAGCATTGCCAGAAAGCACTTCCAAGACTCCCAGAGGGCAACTGCAGCTCAGCCATCTCCCCAATGCTCTCACCCCCCTACCATGTGTCTTCAGGTTACATCTTGAAACAAAGTACAATCTTTCAAAGCTGAGTTCTGAACAGAAAGCTCCTTCAAAGTTGACTGCTGCTTTTGATAAGAAAACGAAACGCATGAAAAACTGGGCCAAACGTAGATGTGAAGTGTGTCTATTTGGGTAATGCATCAAATCAGAAATTCCTTCAGGCATCCCTGAAAATGACAGAGGCAAAAAAAACCCCAACCACGTGGACAGCATATCCCTCAGGAAAAGCAGTAAAGAGGTTGCTGATCAGAGCACAAAGGATAGAAAAGACCTTTGGGGTAAAACAGAAATTATCAGCATCATTTTATTAACCACTGGATCTGTACAGTCACCCAAACACTCCTCATACGTGGCCAGCACCGTCCACAGTGCATCTTCAGTAGCACAAGGGAGGCAGAAAAGAGAAGGGAAAATCAGAAGCACTAAAGAGTAGGAGAAAAGGGGCTTAATTATACAGCAGTCAGCTTGCTTATAATGCTAGAGCTTGTGTGAGCCCAGCGACTGCACGGCACGGCGTGTTACTGCATCCCTGAGTAATCAATACAAACAAAGCTATTCAATAAAGACTAAGTACAATGTTAAAAGGCAACTAATGAAATATCCGCCAGTTTGATAACTCCCCAGGTAGTGCTGGCAGTTCCTTTCTGACTGAGGAACAGAGCAGATGCTGCACAAAGAGTGGGGCCACCGCAGACCTGACGTTAGAGCTTTCCCCTTCAAAGGCACCAACTTGATGAAGATGTTTCCTGCTATTCCAGTGCTAAGTTTTGCATTTTCTGAAATGCAAAGCTGAGTTTCCCTTTCAAAGGCAGGCATTCACCCCGAGCACTCATCTGCCTTGAACAGACTGTCCTCAGCAAGGTCTTGGTTACCCTCCTTTCTAAGCAGTCTGTGCAACAAGGTTAGGACCATGCTAAGTAGTGTAACCTACTGATGTTACATATTTCTGTAAGCTAGAGCACTGTTTGCCTTTTCCAAGTGAAAACTATTCAGTTACACTTCCCTGTTTAGGAACCAATCCTCTGCTTCACAAACTGCTTCACATAAGAGCACACAAAGTGTGAGGAATCCAATTAATGACTGGTGTGACGTCGTTACACCGTGCTGTTAAATAATCAGTGCATCCCCTCTTATAAGCAAGATTTCCTTTGCACTCTCCACTCAGCTCCTCAGCCTTGTTGTTTATTAATGTGCTTCCTGGAGGAACATATGGCTGATTTGTTCCCACTTCTAATGAAGAGTACAAGTTACTATTTTGCATAACTAAATACCCCAGACTACCCACACGAAACAACAGGGAACAGAACAATTAAAGAACACGCTGGTACAAAAAACATGCCTGTGAATAGAAGGTATATTGAGCATGAGAAAAATCCCATTCATGTCTAAGGAGTATTTCAAATGTCAGAGCTAACCTTGCACCCTGGCACCATGCAGCCCTGAGGTGCAGAGGGTTACCTGGCACTGCTGCAGTGCTGCAGCTCAGCAGGGCTCTCCCAGGGGCTGCAACTGCTGCTGGGCCCCACTGACAAAGGGGCTGCCGTGGGGCAGAGCAAACATGCCCACAGCACTTCTCCTCTGGGACATCCAGCCTGGGGATGCTCGGGGTCAGGCACCCTGCACTCCCTGGCTCAGCAGAATGCAATGTATGTCTTTGGCTTCGTCGTCTTCCCTTCTCGGGGATTTTTAAGAACATACACATCTTTGTGTTCCAGCTCGGAGAAGTTCAAATACAGATTTCCCAGCTGAATCGCTAGACTGATGCTACAGAAGGATTAATGAGGCCCACTGCGGATTAACACCGATTTAGCTCAGAATATTTTAACTGGCTGCTGAACACAAGCTTAAAAGCTCATGTTTTTACTGATTTTCAGCTTACGGCATCAAGCTACAGACATGAGAAGCACATACCTGTTCATATGGGCAGGACCATACCCACCAATGGCATATATCATTCCATCTAAGACAGCTGCAGCAAAACAGCTTCTCGTTTTGTTCATTGGGGCCACCAGCTGCCACTCCTTCACTTTAGGAATGTATTTCTCTACAGTTCGTAGATACGACTGCCCATCGTAGCCCCCCAGGGCATAGAGCTCTCCTGCCAGGACCACCACTCCCAGCGTGCTGCGGCTCTCAAACATCCTCTCCAGAGACGTCCAGGTGTTTGTGTCGGGGTCCCAGCATTCCACTGAGTTCTCGTGCTTCCTGTAGCTGATGCCTTGACACACGTGGGTTGCAATCCCTCCTACAACATAGATTTTCTGGTCTAGGACACATATTCCAAATTCATAGCGGGGAATGCTAAGAGGTGCCAGGCCTATCCAGGAATCGTTCTGGGGAAAATACATTTCAACACTGAAACAGAGAAAAAAGAAACATTACGTGAGCAAACCTAGCTTTATGGAGCTCTGTTGTAAAAGGGCAACATGGAACGCAGTCTTAAGAGCATACGTTATAATTCTCATCCCATGTCAGCTGTTTCTTCCAAGGGCCTGGACATAAGCAAAGAGCAAAAGCATACAGCTATGCAGTGACATGGTGGGAGGTCAGAGCACCAAGTCTGAGACCTGAAAAAATAGATTTTGAAAGGACAGAACAGTCTGAGAAGGCACAAAGCATCACAGACAGCGTGAGGGCAGACAGCAGGATGCAATAGGGTGAGCTGCAAAATACAAACTGAAGAGTTAGGAGCGTAAAGTGAAAACAACCAACCAACCAGAAACCAAACACTCAGCCACTCAGAAGGGCCACGGAGACAGGAGAGACAAAAAGGGTAAGAGGAGCACACATGGACGTGTACACACATTTAGAAAGTAGTTTGTAGTTTGCAGTTGTACACTGCAGTCTAACTAGAGGGAAAGTTTCAAGGCCAGGCTGGATGTGGCTCTGGGCAGCCTGGGCTGCTGGTTGGTGACCTGCACACAGCAGGGGGTTGGAGCTGGATGAGCACTGTGCTCCTGTGCAACCCAGGCCATGCTGTGATGCTATGACTGACAGCACACCGGCCCTTCACTGCAGTGGCCCAGGTAGGAAAGAGCAGCACTAAACAGATTCCAAGCTCTGTTAATATGAAGCAGGAGGTAACTAGCAGCAAAAAATCCCAATAATAATAATAATAATAATAATAATAATAATAAATCAGCCTTCTTGCAAATAGAAACAAAAAGGAAAATGAGTTTTGTGGCAGTAGGGCCTCCCATTTTCAATTGCAGCTGTAGGAAAATCAGGTACCTAAATTATTAGGGAAGATTTTTAACTGATGTATTCCTTTTTTTTTTTTTTTTTTTGCCAAGAAAAATTATTTAAGTATGAATAGAAGTATCAGTTTGAGACAATTATGAATAATAACAAATGAAAGGAGTTTCTGTATGCAGGAACATGCAGTTCCAGTTCCAATTTAACAACAACAACAAAGTATTCTGAACCACACCATTATGTGACATTGTTAAAATCGTTTGAGAACCTGTGAAAGAAATGGAGCTGAGCTGTACCAGAGGACTCTTATTCCATTAACCAAACAGATCTGGCATTCAGCATTCCCCCACCCTTTACTCTTTAAAAACACAACCCTAAGGATCCCCAGTCCCAACAGCCACTGCTGACACCACTGATCAGGAAAGCAAACTGTAAATACCTTCGACAACATCCTCAACTGCTCTTAAGTGTGTGCTCATGTGTACAAGCACTGAACTGTTGCAAAAAAAGAGTAGCTCAGTAAAATATCCCAGCACCCAGCCGTAGGGCCAGCCCAGGTAGCCTGCCTTAACACAGGGAACACGTGCTGCACTGGTAAAGGTGCATTCAGCATCACAGCAGCCCATGTACAAAAGCACACATACACACAGGAACACTCACAATTGAGCTACCACTTCTGGAAATGTTGATACAGTGCCCAGGCACACCAGTATGGGCAAGAAAGCTGTCTCTGTTATGTTCCTCTGGTTGGTGCGGCTAGCTTCAGCGAGGCAACAAACCACTGATCTGAAGAGGATGCTTAGTTTGAGAACTGGGGAAATAAGACCAGCTCACTAAAGGCATGACTGCACTGTGATCAAGAACTTAACACTGCTTTTCCTCTGATTAAGTTAGTCTTAATTCCAAGGGCTCCCGAGTTAGAAGTCGCATGCAAACTGAAGACAGCTACCTTTATTAACCAAATTCAGAGTGAAAAAGATTTTACTGCTATTTGTACTGGTACAAACAAAGCCTCAACTGCGAGCACTACGCACAACAACCAAGAACGCACTGCTTGTCCTCGCTGCAAGAAAACTCACTTGCAAGGAAAGCAGTAACCACATCTCTGCAAACCACAGCTTCTCAGCGCTTGTCTTGACCCAGGGTGACAAAAACCACACACGAACATCACGCCACTCAACTGCTGCAGCAGCTCTGCCGTTACCTTTCTAAACACGCAAACAGCCCAGCTTTTCCTCCTACAGCACACAGAACTTTAGGAGCACAGCGAGGTCGTGTCATCAGCATGGTCTGGTGGGAAAGTCTGTGTTCAGGCATGAAGTGGTATTTTAGAGCCTCGTTTAGAAGATGTTTGCAGGTATGGTCATCACGAATGAGATGGTTTGCTTCGTACAGCCTCGTAAGGAACTTCACACTCAGCAGCGGCAGCCGGACGCAGTGCAGCAGCTGTGCTAAATACTTCTGTCGCTCCTGAACATCATATTTGATCCAGGACTCCAGTGCATAAAAAACTGTTTCTTCTGTCACCACATTCAAGCAGTCATTGGAAACAATTTCATCCAATTCAGAATGCGTAAGCTCAAAGAATTCTTCAGTCTGACAAACGTCTTCAAAGTTCTGACAGATGTACTTGTTGGCAGCCAAGTACAGGTCGTGACAGCCATAGGTCTCTGCAAAACGAGAAATCCCAATGCAGTTGCCAGGATCGAGTTGGCTCTCCAGAAAGGCGCAGCACTCCTTCACCACCAGCTTGATTTGGAGAAGGTTTGCAGCTGGAAGAAGCGACTCCACGGTGTCCTGTGAGATGAACACAGTTCCTGTGTAGGCATACTCCACGATGGCCTGCAGGGCTGCTTCGTCAACGCACTGGAACTCTACCTCTGAATTCTCCTTCTCAGAGAGGTTCCCAGTGAACATGGCTTTGAAGTACGGGCTGATGCTGGCGAGCACCACTTTGTGAGCATGGATCTTGACATCGCCAACCCTAAGGATAATGTCACACAGCTCGTGATGCTGGCGAAGGAGGTTCAAGCCTTGCAGAAGCTGTTCAGAATGCAAGTGTGTTAGGTTGGCAAGCATGTAGGTTGGAGACGACTGGTCCATCTGTGACAAACAGAATTTTTGAGGCATTACTCAGGGTTTCACTTTCAGCTGCTTTATTACTCATATTACACAGACATGCCACATGGAACGTTTAAAAATTACTTTTCCGTTTATGCTTTTACCTAAATTAGTGTATTACCTTGCAATTTACCTCTCAAGCCCTCATGCTCTATGCTTTTAGATACACATTAAACTCAGGACAAGTATTTATTAACAGTGACTGCCATATTAACCGTTTATTGAAAAATACACATTTTTTCCTTCTGGAATAAAATGCAAACTTCAGAATGCATGAAAGAGCTCTACACCACATATTCCTGAGAACTGCATAGAGATCAGAATAAAAATAGAGAGCCTGGGACTGTGCACCTGGAAAAGAGAAGGCTGAGGGGATCTGAGCAGTACTGATCCATATCTGCAGGGTGGAGCTGGGGGCTGGGCTCTGTTCCATGGTGCCCAGCACCAAAACAAGGGGGCACCGGGCACAGACTGGAGCCCAGGGAGTTCCGTATAGACATGAGGAAGATCTCTGTGCTGTGAGTGTGGCAGAGACCTGGCACAGCTACCCCCAAGTGGTGGGGGAGTCTCCTTGTCTGGAGGTATCCAAACACACCTGCACGATTTGTGGGCAACTGCTATTGCAGTTGCAGGGGGATTGGACTGGCAGAGCTCCAGAGGTCACTTCCAACCCTTATGGTTCTGTGAAATAAAGAACTGGCTTATTCGAGACAAAGTTAAACCTTCCTAAGCTAGCCTGTGCTCCTCGCCTCACGCCTTTCCCGCTGCATCTCACCCCAAGCAGTGCTGCATAACGCCCCAGTGCTCAGGAGGCACCCAGCTCCACAACCCCTGCTCCACACAGGTCATAACAATCCCTCCCTTGGCACAAAGCAGAGCAAAAGACCCACACAGGCTGCTGGACTGCAGGAAAGGGCGTGCAGGAGCAGGGCCTGCTACGCTTCGAATGGGCAGGAGAGCACAGCAGACGGGATACCATCACCTCACCCCATGGGGGACTTTACTGCAACAAGAGCTCCCCAGCAAGCACACTGCTGTCCTGCTGAGATTGGGTCAGGGTGCCCAGCATCAGCAGAAGTGTGTCCAAAGAAGGGCAAAAAAGCTTGAAGGGTCCTTAGCACAGGTCTTGTGAGGAGTGGCTGTGAAGAGGAGGCTCAGGAGACCTCAATGCTCTCTACAACTCTCTGAAATGAAGTCATGGTGAGATGGGGGTTGGCCTCTGCTCCCAGGTAACAGTAAAAGGATGAGAGGCGATGGCCTCACTTTGCACCAGAAAAGGTTCAGGGTGGATATTAGGAAACATTTATTCTCTGAAAGAGCGGCGATGCACTGTGTCAGGCTGTGCAGGGAGCAGGGGGGACACCTGTACCCAAAGGTATCCAAGAGCCATGGAGATGTGGCACTGAGGGACACGCTCAGTGGGTGGGGATGGACTCGGATCTTGGTGGTCTTTTCCAAGCTCAATGATTCTATGATTCTAAGAAGTGGAACAAGAAGAGGTGCTCTGCAACCCAGCCCACACAGCTCCTGGGGGAGCACAGAGCACCCTGGGCACTGCCGCTGCCTCCACCTCTCCCTAGGCTGTAGGCAGCTGCTCTCACTGTGGCACAGGGAGGGCAGAGAGAAGGAAGCTGCCACTCACAGCTCACACAGCTCCCAAGCACTCATTCCTTCAAGTTTTCCTTCCCGTTGTGATACCTGACAGCACCACGATACCTGCTCTAATTTCAGCTTCGTTAGCATTCGAGTGGTGCTGCCCACCACTGAGAGCTGCGGGAGCTCTTCAGTTCTTATTCACTGAATTGTTGCAGTGGTGAGAGGGTGGAGGGTGTCAGCACATCAAGATCCAGGACAGGCAGGGAACATCACCATTGTTCTGCAGGGAACATCACCACCATCCCGCTTCTGAACTGAAAAGCTGATTTAATTCTTTTATTCACTAGATGACTACACGAGCTTCCAAAGCGTGCTTCCTTCATCTCGTTATTAAGAAGTTCATCATTTCCATAGCTCCTCAACTGGCACCTAATTTGCAACGAGCCCACTTACAAACTGCTTCACGTGAGAGCATAAAATTAGCTGCCAGCGTTTAAGCACAGAACGTAACAGCAGAGCTGACAAAGCGAATGCTGCGGGGCAGAGACAGGAGAGCTGTGCCCTGCTCAGGGACGTGAGAGCGCTCGGCAATCTCTTGTTATGAACAGACAGGATAAACAGAGTCATCAGTACGGCTGGATCAGAGCTCTGCGGCCATCTGCCCTCCCATCGAGCACACACCAACAACAAAGTCCTTTAGGGATACCTGTGAAAGGTGATGGTGTTTTCCACGCAGCAGCATTTTAGCAACACAACGCTTACAAAAAGCTGCCGCAGCATCGGCTACCGCCCCTTGGTGTCCGCGCTCCGCTCGTGTCGTGCTGCAACAGGAAGG
Organism: Lagopus leucura; assembly: GCF_019238085.1. Taxonomy (NCBI): domain Eukaryota; kingdom Metazoa; phylum Chordata; class Aves; order Galliformes; family Phasianidae; genus Lagopus; species Lagopus leucura. The sequence continues at coordinate 41,856,725 of NW_024962250.1, read as the reverse complement.
TGGAAACACAGCCGGGCACGGCGGCAGCGCGGTAAGGACGGAGCATCACGGCGTCACTCACAGCCGCGTGCACAGCTCCGCCGGGCCGCAGCCCGCCCCGCACTGCCGCGCCGGAAGGCCGGGCCGTCCCGCAGCGCGCAGGGAGCGCCAACGCGGCCGGCCGACACGGAGGAGCAAACGAAGATCGCGTGCCAGGCGGCCCCGGCGCTGAGCGCGACGAGGGAGGCTGCGGGATGCTGCAGAACGCTGCAGAACGCCCCGGCCGGGCCCGACGCCAGCAGCCGCACCCACCGCGGCGCCGCCCGGCCCTCTGCGATCCATCCCGGCCCCATCCCGGTCCCGGCCGTCCCGGCGCTCACCTGCGGCGCGGTTTTCGGGCCGTTCCTCGCTCCCTCCGGCACAGCAGCGCCCGGCCGCACGCGTCACTTCCGGGCGCCGCCGCCCCGCACGGCGCCGGGCCGGGCCGAACCACCGCGCGGTACCGGGGCTGTCGGGCACGGAGGGCGGCACGCCGTGTGCCCGCAGCGCCGCGTGCCCGCAGCGCGGGTTCCACTGCGCGCGGTCGGAATCTCCCGGCGGAGCCGCGGCGTTCCGTTTTCCCGCGGCGGTTGGTGC
>NW_024962250.1:41799921-41855139 GCF_019238085.1 Lagopus leucura | reverse complement strand
CGGGGGACGGCCCGGAGCGGCCGCGCGGAAGTCGGCGCGGAGGTCCGTCGCCCGGGGAGCCGTCCCGCGGCGAGGCCCGGCGGCCGGGAGGCTCCGAGGAGCCGGAGAACGGCGGGGGCCCCGCGGAACGGTCGGACCTCGGGCTGCTCCCGGCCGAGCTGCGCGGCCGGCTGCTGGACCAGGAGGATTGCCGCGACCGCGCGCGGGCGGTGGAGGAGCTGCAGCGGCTGCTGGCGGCCCTCGGCCCGGCCGCGGCGGCCGCGGCGCCCGGCACGGCGCTGCTAGGACTGCTGGGGCTGCTGTGCGCGCTGCTGGACGATGCCGACTCGGCGGTGGCCCTGGGCGCCCTGGAGGCCGCGCAGCTGCTGGCCCTGCGCCTGGGCGGCCGGCTGAGCGCCTTTCTGGGTCCGCTGGTGGCGGCCGCGGCCAAAGCGCTGGGCGACCCGCGGGCGGCCCTGCGCCGGCGCTGCCACCGGCTACTGCGGCAGCTGATGGAGGCGGCCGGGCCGCGGCGCGTGCTGGAGCTGCTGCTGCGCCGGGAGCTGCTGCGGCACCGCGACGCCCGCGTGCGCGAGGAGGTGCTGGTCGCCTGCGTCGCCGCGCTGCTCGCCCACCCCGGGGAGCTGGACCCGGGCAGCCTGGCCCTCGGCCTCGCCCCGGCGCTGCTGGACGGCGAGCGCAGAGTGCGGCACGCGGCCTTGGAGGCGTTCGCCCTGTTGGCGTCGGCCGCCGGGCCCGGGGAGAGCGGCCTCCTGTTCGAGGCGGTGCGCGCGGCGGAGCCGCGGGACGACGGGGACCGGGCGATGCGCGCGGTGCGGGCCAGGCTGGCCAGGAAGAGCCTGCCGAGGCTGGGGGAGCGCGGCTGCGTGCAGTACGCGGTGCCGCTGCCTTCGAGCGCCCGGGGCTGCGGGGCGCCGCGCGGGGCCGACGTCGAGTGGCTGCTGGCGGGCGGCGGGGCGCGGAGCGCGAGGAGCTGCGGGCCGCAGCCTGGGGACGCCGCGCGGAGCTCCGGCTCGACCGGCGGGACGGCGCGGAGAATCCTGAGTGCCGGGAGAGGGAAGAACAAACTGCCCTGGGAAGCAGAGCGCGGCAGAGACGGGGAAGGCGGAGCGGGAGACGTGGTGCCTTCCGCCGAGGGCGTGGAGCAGGTACGTGCCGCCGGGCCGCCGGGCTGCTTTTTCCGAGGGGAAATACTGTGAGAGGATGAGAAAGTTTCCAGAGGTTTGTGAAGTGACAGGTGTTTCTGCGGGGTGAGCTCAGTGCAGCATTTCAATACCTAAAGGGAGCCTAAAACAGGAGGGGAGTCAGCTCTTGGAAAGGGTGGATAACAGCAGGACAAGGGGAAATGGTTTGAAGCTGAGGGAGGCCAGATGGAGGTTGGATGTCAGGGGGAAGTTGTGTGCTGTGAGAGTGGTGAGGTGCTGCAACAGCTGCCCAGAGAGGCTGCGATGCCCCGTCCATCCCTGGAGGTGTTGAAGGCCAGGTTGGATGGGGCCCTGGGCAGCCTGGGCTGCTGTGAAATGGGGAGGTTGGTGGCCCTGCCTGTTGGAGCTTCATGATCCTTGAGGTCCCTTCCAACCCGGGCTGTTCTGTGATTCTGTGATTTCTGAGGCACGGCTTGTGCTGCTGATGTGTGTGAGGTTCTCTGTGTGTTGACCTGGCAGACCCAATCTGAATGCTCCAAACGTCCGATTTAACGCTGGGACAAAACAGACAACTTAGCGTGCATAGAAAACCTCACTGCTGAAACATGCTGTGCTCGCTGGGCGCTTCCGACATCCTGCCCTGGTGACCCTGATTGTGACTCACAGAAGCTTAGGGAGCTCCTGCTTGTGTCCCTGAGAACACCTGATGGATGCTGAATACTGGGGCTGTTCGGAAGAAAACTGACAAATGGTTTCAGTTCAGGCCTTGGAGGCAGAGCTCCAGCACGTGGCTGAAGCCAGTGCTTTTGGGCAGTGCACCTCTAACCAAGTCTGTGGGTTGCTGTGTGTGAAAATGGCCCGTGTTCCTGATAGTGATCTGACCAGGAGGAACGTAGGTGAGGCTGAAATAATGATTCTGCTTGACCTGCGTTTTGGTTGTAGAGTTCAGTGATTATACTGATGTCTGCAAGTGGAAGGAACCTCTGAAGAATTGTTCAGGTCCCTTTTACTTCTGCAGTTCTGTGTGTGACAGCTGATTTTGGTACCACGAGACCTGCAGTGTGTGCTGGATGGGTTTAACGTAGCATTACTTGATCCTCAGTGAATGAGTTACTCCAGAATTACCTGAACTCTACTAATAAGCGAGTGGCTTTCAGAAAATAGGAAACTGTATGACTATAGATTTTTTTGCTACCATATTTAGGTACTCAGGTAGCACTTCTTTGCAGAAAGGGCTGTGAAGCACTGCCATGGGCTGCCAAGGGAGGTGGTTGAGTTGCCATCCCTGAATGTGCTTAAAAACCGTTTGGATGTGGTGCTCAGGGCTGTGGTTTAGGGGTGGGCTGTTAGAGTTGGGGTAGGATGGTTGGGCTGTGGATGGACTCAATGATCCTTAAGGTCTTTTCCAACCTGAGCAATTCTATGACCCTGTGATCCAGAATTTAGTTAATACTTGCTTTGTAGCTGGTTCCTGTGCTGAGTGAGATCAGGAATAACGATAGGCAAAGCTACTTTGTGCAGGTTGGGTTTTAATAAAGTCCTTTAAAAAGGAATGTGAGCTAACATTGTTGCACTGCAAAAGTCTGCAGGGAGTTGATGTGTCTGCCTGCATTCACATAGACGCAAAACACGTGGCTGCCCTCCCGGCTGTGGCTTGCAGTGGTGAAGGGCTCCTGCCCAAGCTCACGGCTGGGCCCAGGGGAGGTGCTGCTGGCTTTTTTGTTTAACATTTTTGCTCATGTGGTTTGATTTCCCTCTGTAAATGGGGAAAAGTGCCCAAAGTTTCGACCTCTGGAAGGAGGGAGGCAAACAATTAATTCCTGCTTTCTTTTTTGTTGTGTGTGTAAAATGCATTTCGGAGTGGTGTGGACTGAAATGTAACCTGGGGAGGCAACCACATCTTTGTGGCTGCAAGTCGGGGCGCTGATGTACTCCTTTCAGTAGGCAGCATCCTTGGCACTGCTACAAGAAAGCCTTTTATACTCTGTGCAGCTTTATAGGTGTAGTGTGAAAATTGTGGATGCAAATGCCATCTGTGTGTGCCTGGGGGTTGTTGCCCAGCTCTCCAAGGTGGGCGATCCCAGACGCTATGGGCTGGGAGAGGTGGGTTCCCTCCTCCACAGAGCACCTATGGGAGAAAACAGAAGGGTCTGTAGATCCGTTTCCTTCCTCTGGCAACCGCTTGGCACAAACTTGTCTGTGTGCCTGCAGATCTTCTGGCAATTATAATTTTTTTTCTTTCCTCCTTGGCGACTTCTTCAGTTCATGCAAGTACTAAAGCCTAAAATTACCACTTTCCTTTTGGAATCATCTCTATTTTTATGTCTTTGCGTCTCATGCCAAATATATTTCTGCCACCTATTTTTGCAGAATTAGACCTGAATGAGTTTCAGCCTTTATTTGGTAAAAGCATAATTTTGAACAGGGGCCTCAAGCTGTGAAGTTAACCACTCTCGCTTTGCTTTCGCTGCTGTGGTGTACTGTAGGTGGCAACAAAAATACTTCTACAGGGAGAAATACTGTTTGTCTTGTTCTGTGCTTATTGCTTTTTAGTAAGAAGTAATTTTTTTTGCATCTAATGACTTTTTCTAAGTCATCCTGCACCTCCTGCAGATGCTCTTTGTTAGAATCATAGAACCATAGAATGGCCTGGGTTGCAAAGGAGCACAGTGCTCATCCAGTTCCAACCCCCTGCTGTGTGCAGGTCGCCAACCAGCAGCCCAGGCTGCCCAGAGCCTGTGTTCATGTCTCTTCCTTCTGCTTTCTGACTCGGTCTGTTCGTTTGTCACTTCCATTTTGTTTTCTTACATATTGAAGTTGGTAGAAAGGAGATCACTAACTCTGAGGTGTCAGAGTTGGAACTATTGGAATGGGGACTATTGAACTTGGGCAGTTCTTCCTGTACTGAAGTCGTCCCTTGACAACTGGAAGAGATTGTCATAAAGTACTTAATTAAATAAAGTCCTTTACCTTGGGGCATTAACAGTGAGGAGAAAGAAGGGCAGCCCTGCCTCTCTTCATAGCTGCCCTCTTTGACTAAGATATATCATGCATGACATTTGCATAGTTGACTTGTTTCTGTAAATGTAAAAAATTAATTATTAATTCAAACAAGCATTCCTTTGAGATGAGTTTGTTTAAAAATTAACTTTTGGGGTCTGAAAGGATGCATGAAATGAGTCTTTACAATTGTTCTTTTTTTTTTTTTTTTGCTGCTATTTGTAGGGTCACGTTGCACAGCAATGGTCCAAGGCCATGTCTAGACTGTGCTGATCAGATAAGGGGTGAGGTTAGTGGGTGGGTTAATGGGTGCTGGCAGTGTGGGGAAGATAAAGCACGCTGCCTCCAGGGCTTCGCAGCCTGCCAGTGATGTTAATTGGTTTGCTGATGGAATGCTGCTCTGTAACCTCCAAGGAGCTTTGAAAGCAAGTCTGTGTGGTACCCATCTGTCAACCCAGAGCAGTCGGTGATGCTGGTGGTATTCAGACAGACAGTGTGCCTGAGAGCTGCTACCAACACAACCCCACCTGTTGAGCACCGGTGGCTGTGCCAAGGGCTGGCAGCAGGGCTGTGCTGTGCCCTGCCTGTGCTGACAGAGCGTGGCGTTCCTGGGGGAAATTGCACGCAGCTGTTAAAAAGGCATTCAATGAAACATGGATGCCAGCCTTGTTTAATCCATAGCTCTTGTTATTTCTGACAGTGAGCGTCCTGTGATTCAATTGCCTGATTTCACAGCTCAGCGCATTGCATGTCAGAATGTAAGGCTTACTGCTTAATAGCTGCTCGCACAACCCCAGCTTCCCATTTCTCTTTCTGAGAGCAAGGCCTGGCTTCATCACATGAAGCACAGTTGTCTGTGTTTCCTGCTGGCAGCTGCACATACCTGCCTGGACGCAGCACTGAGTGCCCTGTGTGCAGGTGGCAGTGCTGGCCCCACTGCATTCATGGGGAAGAGCGTGCTGGGATGCTGCAGCCTTGTGGCAGCACCAGTGGAATGCTTTCATGAGCTGGTAATCAAGTGTGTAATCACATGAGTTCTTTTCCTTTGTACTTCAGCAGGGTCCTGCTCGTTTCTAACCCTGCGCAGGCAGGGCTGGCCTTGTGATGTTCAGTATTATCTGTGAATTCAATGGAGAAAGAGTGTGAATTTGCTGAAGTCAGTATTCTTTTTCTGCACTGATGCGTTGTCTGCTCCAGTTCCTTAGGAGAGAATAAGTAGCTTCCATCAGATTGAAACCAGACCGTTCCAAAGGAAATGTTTGTGCTCTTTTCTGTGGGACTCAACGTGGTCTGTGAATCCTTTGGGAGCTGCCTTTAACTAACTGAAGTTGGCCTGCTGTAACCAAACGTGTTACCTTCTCATACAGTGTCCTGGTTTGTCCATGTCATGTGAATGAGCTGAAGAACATTGCTGTGGCAATGAATTCCCCTGTTCCCTTTTTAACTGTAATCTTTTTTAACTCCAATTTAAGCAAGCTATCAGAACAGAAACATTGCAATTTGGGGCACAAAAGCACTTGTCAAAAAACCAAATGCTTTTGCCCTCCTGAAGGTACAACAGATGCTGTTGTGTCTCCCCATGGATGTTGGTAGCCAGGTGTCCCTGGGTGTGCTGTGTGGAATGCACAGCGTGCCTAGATAATAAGATAAATGTTATTTTCTGCCTTCCCCTACAAAACATACGTGCTGCTGGAAGCTGTGCCCCTGGCTGCAGCAGCAACAGCAGTGGAACGCTCTCCTGAAGCTCTGAACCGAGTTGCACGGTGCACTTGGGCTGTGCTCACATAACTTCACGGTTTGACAGTGTGTGTGGGATTCCTTGTTGGAGGTGTCAGACCCAGGGAGATGAGCCGTGGTTTTTCAAGGGTGATGGAAGAGTACTTTGGGGAACTGTCATGATCCACTTGTGCTGTGCTGGATGTTTCCCCAGGTGGGTGTTGCTGGTGGCCCCACGCAGTTGCTGTGCATGCAGGGGCTGTGGCAGCAGTGTGCCCCTGGGCTGCTCAGCAGCGCTCTGACTTCTGCTGCATGGCTACCAAGGCTCTGCTGTGCTGGGAATGAAATCAGAATGAAAGCTCTGAGAGTTCCCTTCTCTGAGATCTGTTGCAATGAAAACTCCGGTGGCCTTAGGTTTGCTTTATTTGCCACTACCCTGCATGCCCCTGTAATTACAGTCTGCGTACAAGAAAGCAGACAGCTTTTATTCCTGCAGCTGGAATTGAAGCACCTGAGCAAAGCTGTACAGTCATTTCAGCATCATGTCGTTTGTTCTTTCTGCGTACATTGGCTTGTGTGCATGGAAAGGTGTTAGTACTTTGTGCAAGTAATGCCCCTGTGTCCAGGCTGATGGATTAAAATGCTGTTTTCTAATGGCTTGTTTGCAGGAGTGGGAATTGGACCTGATGATCTTGGAGGTTTTTTCTAACTGGAGTGATTCTGTAATTCTGCATGCTGAATTCTCTTTTGTCCTCACTTCTAATAACCTGAAGCAGGTTTCTCAGCACACTTGGCTGCTGTCTCTCATGTTAAAGTAAAACCAGCATCCTCAGGATGCTGCCATCACAGTGACTGAAGGATTGTCCTCAGACTGCATCTCGTCACCAGAATCTCTTTCTTTTTCTTCCCAAAGCTTCATGTTCCCTGCTCCAGTCTTACCAGTGCCTTCTGGGCTTCTGCAGTCTGCCTTTAAGAAGGGGATCTGGACTGATCTCTTTGTACCTCAGCTTCTTAAGTTTTCCCTAGTTGCCAGCTTTAAACCAAACTTTTAGGCAGTGAACCATTTTAATCGAGAATCTGATCTCTGAAACCCAATTAAAAAGCACAGTCCTGCACTGAAACTGTATTTCAGGGGAGGAAGATTTTATATCCAGTTTCCAACTTTTGAGCATTGCGGTGGCTTTGCTTGGAAAGTTTCAGATGAGATTTTGCCCTGTCTGAGCAGCCCAGCTCCCACATGGGGCTGCAGCCAAATGTCTGCTTTCCTTCTGTAGTCGTTGCCAGCAGGGATGTGTGTGAGTTACTTTGTGCCTTGTAAGGGAGGAGCATGGCCACGGAAAGCAGATTTAGGCCTGAGGGATGTAAAGGCATGAGTTCAGTTTTCCACGAGGAGTGTCTTTATAGGGCTTGGAGATTTTGTTTCTTTTGACTTGTATAAATGCCTCTTGTGTTGGGAATCCGTGCCTTGAGAGGACCTGGGGGCCCCTTTCCATTGGTGAGCACGTGGTTCCTGCAGCTGGTTCTCATTGCAGGGTGCTGATAGTGCAACGCACAGCTTTTGTGCTCCATCTGAAGCGTGCTGTTTTCACAGCTCAAATAGCCACTGTCTGGTTAAAGATTGAATGTACAGAAATCATAACAATATTTAATTCTTAAAAATGATGAAGAGCGCAACTTTTTATTTCCATTTTTTTCTTGAACATTCGATGTCAACCTGTGGGAGTGAAAATGGGAAACCCACAGCTCTGTTCTCCTAGGTGGGATTCCTCCAGTATTGGCAATCTGGGAGTAGCTGGGCAGGCGGGTCGGAGTGCTTTGTGGCTGCAGCTCCACTGCTTGTGGTTAGCAGAGGAGCTCCAGCGCTGTGCTGGCAGGTGAGGGGGCACTGGGGGCTCGTGGACGGCGTGCAGCACCGTGAGAGAGCGCTCTGTTCATGTGCACCTTTGTTTCTTTGTGTTCCTTTCTCCTGCAGTTCTCTTCACCCGGAGATTTTCTCCATTCTCCAAAGCTGCAGCCCTCCCAAGGAGCGCCGGGCAGCGATGAGTTACTTTTCAGTAGAAGAAAACCGTCAAGAGATTTATTTCAGAATAGCGTAGATTTCAGTTCTGAGCATTCTTCACTTTGTGCCGGTGAGTACCAGCATGAGTCCTGTGTGACCTGCTGTAGGGAACCTGCTTTGGCAGGGGGTTGGACTCGATGATCTCTGGAGGTCCCTTCCAACCCCTACAATTCGGTGATTCTGAGTACATGTCTGATCTGCCATTTGCAAACAGGTTTATATGAACAGAAACGTACAGCTTTATGAGGATGGCTTATTGCCTGCAGCTGTTGGTTTTGCTCTGGGGTGTCATGCACAGCACAGAGCTGAGAACAGGCACCGGGCGATGCCTGCAGCCAGAGCCATCTGCACAGCCCTTTGACCCGGGGCACTCACACCATCTCAGCACCTGCCCCTGCTCTCCAGCCCTGCTGCACGCACACATGTCCGCCACATTCAGTAGCTCCATCAGAGCTTATGGGTCTGTCCTTTCTGCAAATAGTGCCACGTTACTTCGCAGTGAGTTCAAACAGTGTGCTTATGTGAGCAGATGTACTAACAAGTGGGCTCAGGAGATCCCTGAGAAATGCATCTTCCTGCTCCTCTCCAAAGGGAGGAAGAAGTGACCTGCAGAATGGCAGCAGTCATGCAGCCAGAGCTTCTTTACACTGTGAAATCCAATTTGAATTGCAGATAAAGGAGGCACAAGATGTTACGAGCAGAAATACGTGGTTGGCTAGAACAGCACCTACCAAGAATCAGGTGGTAGTGACTGCAGGATGTGAAATACTAAACCACAAACTGGACAACATGTTGGGGGGGTCATATTTGCGAGTGATGGGCTCTTCAGAAGTCCAGTTAAGTTCACATCTCATCTAGATTTGTGTGTTGTCTCCTTTTTTCTTTTTTTAACTTGTATGAACAGCTGGGGTAGCAAGCTGTCTGAAGAGGGAGCTTGAAAGATTGTTTAAAGGATGAAAAATGTCATGTTTTCGAAAACCAGTTCCATAAAATATCTTAGGTGTAGGACTGCACTTAATTTATGCTAGCAGTGTCGGCTTAGTGGTTTGTATTTGGTAGCCAAGAAGCACACGAAGAGGCTGGGCAAGACCAAGCCTGCCTTGTTCTCTTCCCTTGGCAGTGGTTTTGTGCTCTGCGTTCTTTGAGGAGCGCTGATGTGTGGAACGCAGAGTTCTGCTCACAGTTATGCTGAGAGTGGTATTGCTGTAAAGAAACTCGCTGTGTTTTGGGGTTTTGAGGTGCTGTGTTCTATTGTCATATATATATATATATATACATATAAAGAGCTGATTGTTCTGTCGTGGGTTTTTCTATGAGCCCCCCTCGCTCTCAGAGTTGGAGGGCTGCCCTGGGAGAGCGGCCAGGCATCTCTCTAGCTTGTGCCTATGAACAGGATTAGGAGTCGCTTAGAAACTCTTGTATTTATCACGTAGAGACCAGTTACTTTTTACAAAATCGGTGTCTTAATTTGCTATTAAATATTACATACATTTTTTTAAACAGTGTATGTGAAGTCTCATTCATTGTGCTCTCCTTTTGAAAGGTGCTGTGGGCTCTCATCAGCCACATACTTCAGGGAAATGTGGAGCGCTTGGACACACACAGACACGTGGGAAGAGTGGTAGTGTGGACTCTGCTTTACAGTTTTTGGGATTAAATAACTGCCAGCAAGACAAAGGTATTTGGATTTTAGCTGTGCTGTAAGGCAGTGTGTGTTACTTGGAAAGTGTCTCTCTCTGTGCTGGCTGAGGAAATAAAAACTATGATAATTGTTCTATCCCTATTCAGAATCTTTCCATTTTTGACCTACTGGTTTCTAGGAGAAAATAGTATTTGAATGGTTTTTAGGGAAGTATCACTTAAAACGTTTGTGCTGTATTTGTATTCTTGCATCACTGAAGCTTGAAAGTTGTCTGTCAGTGTTATGCAATGCAGACTTGAAATACAGAACAGCAAACAACAGAGCTGTGTTCCATCTGCTTGAATGATTCTTCTCTTTGAAATGTAATTCTTTATAGACATGCCTGCAAGACAGCTTAGGCTCAGGCTTGGTTGACCAAATGCAGCGAGGGAATGGATGTTGTGAGGGAGAACACAGTTTGCCAATTGAAGTCAGCTGATCTGCCTGTAATCAGTTGAGTGAAGTGCCGACCTTTAGTTTTGACTTGCAGAGAGTGCTTTATTTCCTTACAAATTATTATTTTAATGGCTGTCAAAGAGGGTAATTACCACAAATAGTGCTCTTTTACTTTGCTCAGTTTGTGCCAGCCTGAATTTTTCCAGCAAGACCCAGCGAGGTGTTTGCAGCCCAGCAGAACACACGTCGTCCTCGCAAGGTACTGCTGCAAACCAGGGGGCCTTCATCCTGCCATCCTACCCTCTGACATCCCCTGGGAGCAGCCCCAAGCACCTCTCCTCTCCAGCTGAGTCCCCAAAGAAGTCACAGCATAACACCATGAGCTTCTCAAACTCCTGGCCTCTTAAAAGCTTTGAAGGGCTGCACAAGCCAAGTTCTCAAAAGCCAAGAGACAGTGCAGGTAGGAGTGTTCTTAGTATACTGAGAACTGATTTCACATTGGCTTTTAAAGTGACTGCAAGGAGCAGTTAAAAACTAGCAGTGCCAGATAGGTGGGGAGTCATGCAGTGCTCTGGCTGTAGGAGTGCTGCAGCTGCTGTGCTCTGCTCATCCCACTGGGGGCTTCTTTTTAAAAGTGTCATCTTTGTGTATCGGTAGTTTTAAATACTGACGTGTTTCATTTCTTTTGTCTTTACATATATGGGGTAGAAGATAACATGCAATGGCTCTTTTCTTATTGGTGGTGTTATCAGCAGAAGGCTTACCATCAGACTGCGATAAAATCAGACCCCAAAATCTAGCACTCTTAAGGAACGTCTCGTTACTTCTAATGCCCCAAATGATACACGTACAAGAAAGTTCTGCTCATTGCATTTTGCCTTTTCACTTCTTTATTTGCAGCTGGGAGCCTGCATGTCAGATTTCCAGCATTTAGAAAAACTCTTTAAGTTCTGTTTCCAATAAACACCTCTTCAGTGAGTGGAATCTGTATTTATTTCATCCCAATTTATACTGACAGCTAATGGCAGAGGCTCCTCTTTGTGCTCTGGTTTCTGTCTTTAGAGACCTCATGCATACATCATGTTAACCAGAAATAATTTTAAGCTTATTTAGTTACAATTATGTAACCAATTTACCAAATTTCTTTTGAGTGTAGTTGGTAAAGACAGTCTTCTTGTAGATTAAAATGACTTCAGTATCTGTTGAGCTTAAATTGATGCCCCCTCCCCCCACTCATGAAGCGTACTTTCTTTAAGCAAAATCACAGTTTCCACTTACAATTTTGCACTGATTTGAAGAAGTCTGTTCTACATATGTGCAGAAATTTGAGTCTCAACGAAGATAAAATTCAGAAGGTTTCTGAATTAATTCTTTGGAAGCCATCTGTCCTTTGAATGCGGAAAACTTTTTATCTTGAAGGTGTGTGTTTATCTCTTGATGATTTTCTGCGTATTGCCAACATTTTACTTCACTGTGTTTCTTCAGGATAACTTTATTGTTGTTGCAGCCACTTACAGTAGAATTTCTTAAGGCACCAGTCTTTTTCTCCTGTTGATTTGAATGACAAACATTTGCTGGCACTCAGCCTGACTGGATCTTCTTGAAATGTGTTTATAATAGTGAGTGCAGCCCGGTGCATCAGCGTGTTTCAAACGATAGAACTCCTCTCGTTTCAAAAGTAGCTTTCCCACGTCAGATTGCAGCGCTGTGTCCGTGCCATCTCTCCCAAGGACTGACACCTGGCTCTGTCTTATCCAGGGCAGAACTTGCAGGAGAAGCATTCTCCTCTGCAGCTGAAGCCCACCTTGGTGAGACACCCAGCATCCCGCCGGGGGCTGGCTGGGAACAGCAGGCCTGTGCCCCCCATCCCACACCTCGCCAGCCCCCTGCCCAGCAGGGCACAGGGGAGAGCCGAGCAGTGCGAGGATGCGTGGATGAATGAAGCGGGCAGGAAGCTTGCAGCTGATCTGTCAGAGCTGAGTGTCGATGACGAGGAGGTGGACCAAGAAGAGGTTTGTTTATGTGTCATTCAACACGCTTTTCCAACTGATAGATTATAAGCCAGAAACTAACACGCGTTTCTGACTCAGACTGTTTGGCACTGTCATCAGTGCAGCAGACCTGCAGTGAGGTACCATTGGGTGTCCAGCAGAAGCTAGGTAAAGCAGTGAATGCAGATTCTGAAGTACACTCGCTGTGTTTCTTCTAGGCATCTTGATTTCACTTTTTTTTCTCAGCACTGAAGTCATGATGTTTGCAGTTATTGTGGCACTGAAGCAGAACAGCAACCCTTGGTCCAAATTCTTTTGGTATTTAGGCTTTAGTGTAAATTTCACATCAGCTTTAAAATAGTACTTTCTTTAGTTAGAGGTAAGGGCCCCAAATCACTAATAACTTCATTGATGAAGGTTCTTTGGGCTCTGAGCTTCCTTAGCCTCCCAAGTCCACTGAGCAGGCTGTCTGTGGTACTCAGCACTCCCCAGCTCTCTTGGAATTCAGTTGTTTTTCATTATATAAGTGTGAGAAACTGGTGTGAAGCCGGATGAGCATGATGCCACTGCATCTGTTTCACACAGCATTGATGTGCTGGACATCAGGCTTCTGCTCTGTTTGGGGGGGCTTGTGCCTATCCCTAACACTGCCTGCTGCTGGTGAGGGATCCTAATGCTGCCTCTGTGGTGTCTGAGGGGTACTGAATGCTCTGCTCCAGTCTGGAACATAGTCAGATGCCACAGAGCTGTGACGGATTGCTTCCAGAGGTGGTGCAGCTGTGTCCACCTCGTCAGAAGCAGTGCTAATTACATGAGAAGCATTGGTCCTGTGGATGGTTGTGTTGTGTGTGGTCTTTCTCCATGCATTTGTTCTTAATTCTGTCGCAGTTGGTAGAAAATTGTTTGAGTCTCAAATTCTGCCTTTAGAATCTAAGAACAGTAGCAGTTAATGGCTTCGCTTTGCAGTCTTCTTCCATCCTGTATGCATGATTGAAAGTACTTTGAGGTGCTGAACAGGCAAGGGAAGAGTTCAGTGCCACGTGCCCATTGAATTGACAGCCATAATTTCTTTACAGTCATTAAAAACGGTCTTTTTTCATTTTCCCATCCCGTTTAGATGCAGAGTTCACTCAGATCTCTACGAAATAGCGCAGCTAAGAAGAGGGCAAAGCTAAGCAGTAACTTTTCAGAACTTGACAGCCCTGATTCTGCTCTCAAGCTCAGTCTGTCTGCAGATTCCCCTTCTCACGCTTCCTCCCCGAGCTCCTGTAGCGAAAGTGGAGCTCACAGCCAGGAGTCTCTGACCTCACCTGCATCCACAGCTCCTCGGAGAAGGAGAGTAACGTGAGTAGAACTTAGGTGTCAGCTCTGCTCTGAAAGTCTCACCCAATCCCTGCTGCCGTTAGTTAAATATTAACAAGGTTGGAATCTCTGATTCATCTTTTCAAGCAGGCTGCTATGCTGAATAACTTGATTTTTATCTGAGAATTATTTCCCAACCTAAAAAAAACACATTGCTTTTACCATCGCTGGTTAATTATTTTCTAGTTTGTGTCGGTTTTTAATTGGAAGGAGTCCCTTGGTGCAGTCAGTAACACTGCACAGTTGGTAAAATATTGGCCGTGGCAGTAAATATTTTATTAAGATTTCAGCCCGTTGTAGAAGTGATGTGAACCATAGCAGAAACAAATGAGTGAGAGGGAGAGTGGGTTAAGAGGGTGGCTAAAGTTTGCTTGCCTGGATATGGGCATGTTTTTTGGGTTTACTGGTTGTTGGTTTTTTTCTACAATGAAAGGAAAACAACATAGGTGAATCTTATTATTGCAGATCATGTGTTGCTTCCATTTAATGAACTGTTCTTAAGGAAATGAAAATGTCTTTTGAGAAATTTTACAAATTCTGCAGTACAGAATCTCCTTTTCTGCCCTAGGAGCCCTATATAATCCTAGGAGGATTAAAGTCACTCCTAGCTCTGTTCTGAGGACACCTTTTACCTTAACAGAATAGGAAAGAAAAGAGGAGATAAACAGGAAAAGTTATTGAGGTGAAAGGAGGCTGGGGATTCAGCAACAGTGAAGTCTCAGAACTCATCTATGTGTACCTGCCCTCTCCTTATGCAGTACTGCTGGTTTTTAAAATAACATGTGATAATGCTGGAATACCTGAAATGTCAGGGCCACAAACTGCTGCATGTGACCTTCTTCCAAGTCAGGTTTTGGCCAGAACGCCTCTGACTGAGTCCACATCCTGGACAACGTGCCATTGCCATTTTTGTGTGACGCACAAATTAATGTTTTACAGCATTCAGAGTTCTGGAATGCTGAGCTGGTAACAAAGAAATGACTTCTGGCAGGAAGGCTGAACTTGTAGACATGACAAACTATATCCCAAGGGCTTAAGAAGCCTTGGAATGTTCAGAGAACTTTCAGTTAGTTCAGATGCAGGCTTGCTTGCATTAGGAAAGGGCACTGTATGACCCTAAGATAAGGGCAGCTGGGCAGCAAAGCTGTTGGCTGCTTCTGTGTGTTTGCTTTTAGAAGTATCAGTTTATTCACCAATAAACCACCGTGAGCAGAGGGAGCACAATTCTCATATTAGTGATATCTCAGAAGGGTGCAAGTCTTCCATTTGTGTGCGTTTTGGTGCTTCAGTTTGGTACATGTTGGTACTTTGCTGTTTAACAGAGCAGAGCACTGGAATGAATCATCTTTAATATTCAAGCACATTACTTTTAAGAAGGGCTGTCAAGATGGTGCTGCAGATAACAGCATTTTCCTGATGATTATCTGTCTGCTAGAAACAGATCTGGAAACAGCTCATTCTTGGTAGCCACAGGGTGGTGGATTTGTTCCCTGTCATTTGCCCTGCTTGCCAGTTTGGAACCAGCAGCATCAATCCTCTAGGCCAAACAATTCCTTAGCTTTTTGAATTTATGCTCCTAGTGTAAAGCTGACCCCTAAGGGTTGTCCTTATGCTGTTCTTCATAACAGAGCTGCTCACCAAATTATTTCTACTGAATTTGTTTTGTTTTTCTACTCATTGTAGAAGTATTCTGGAAATATTTGCCTCCTGGGTTCACTGGGGAGCCAAAACTAGAATCCCTTGATGTCTTTGCTGAAAAATATTATTTAGTTAGGCTCTGACTAGCATAGAATTGTATTTCTGAAATGTCTTTTGTATTGTAACAGGTCAGACACCTTTCCACTGTTGGGAAATAAAGCACAGCCTGCAGGCATCTCTTCAGCGAGGAGCAGAGATGCAGATGTGGCAGAGCATAACTCAAGGCCAGGTATTCCACCGTGCTTATGAATGTATTCTGTGCTTCACCGACGTGACAGAATAGTCAGTTGATTTCACTTTGCATGTTCTTGCTTGTTCA
The DNA here is from genome assembly GCF_019238085.1 of Lagopus leucura. Lineage (NCBI taxonomy): Eukaryota > Metazoa > Chordata > Aves > Galliformes > Phasianidae > Lagopus > Lagopus leucura. The sequence continues at coordinate 41,839,772 of NW_024962250.1, read as the reverse complement.
AATGAATTTGTGCTCCTTGAGCATTAAGACAAGGTAATTGCTAGGCAGTATGTGGTCAAGTTGAGGTTATGCCGTGGAACTGCAGGCAAGGAGAGGCTTAAGGATTTCCTCCTTCCTGTGTCAGGATAAATTGTGTTAATGGAAGTGCTGCCTGTGAGGATGTACATTTCAAAATTCATAAGTGTGCAGCTTGCAAATTCATTGGATGCCAGCAGAGAAGAGTAGGAAGGGTCAAAAGGCTGCAAGCAGCTAATTTCCTGGTAGGAAATTGAAGTGATGCTACTGCAGGTAACTGCAGATTTCTGTCATGGGCAGAAATGAATTGCTTATGATTATGTATATTGAATTAATTCTGGTTCAGTTAGAAGATGTTTCCTTAGAGAGAAGACGAGTGGGAGCCGTGCTCTTGAAGTCCTTCTGCGTTCTTTCTTCCCAGTGTCTCTCTGACGCAGCCCTCAGCAGCTCTGCATTTTTCCCCCAGGGTTACAAGGCATGGTGTGATTAAGGCTGGGGGACATCTTACAGGCCCGAATTTGCCCAGCCATCCCCATGGATCAGTCTTTGTCACAACCAATACTGACAGGTTTTTTTCAGTTCCTGAGGTTAATGAGGTCTCATTTGAGATAAAGCTGTTTTCCTCTTTTCTCAGGATAAATTAGAAAATAGGTTTGTCAAGTGACAGCTGAAGTCAGAGAGCAAACACTGCATACACACAGTGGTATGTACTGTGGTTAATGATTTTTGCATTCCTTATGTGAAAAGATCTTCTGTGAGAAGTTCACCTTCAGCATAAGATGATGAGCAGCACATTCATTTTGCTCACTGAGCCATCTGCTCGTAGGAATGCACAGTGCTGGACCTCCTGTGAAGGGCTGCCTCTCTCCTTTACTGATAAGGTCAGCCTAATACCTGTGCAGCTGGCTGGTTGAAAGTCTTTTACTTCCCCTGCTGCCTGGCCATGGCCCATCTCACAGGTCGGAGCTCTGACTGCTCCCAACTTCCACACTGGGAGAATTTCTATAAATCAGTTTGATATTTAACTTTTCTCACTGTATTGAAGTTTTTTTTCCTCACACCAAACCTAAATTCCCCTTGTTGTAACTTAATCCCATTACTTTTTCTATTTTACTGCACAGAATTTGAATTAAGAAAGCATTACTGCAAGCAGCCACTTTCAGGCTGGATGTGGCTCTGGGCAGCCTGGGCTGCTGGTTGGCGACCTGCACACAGCAGGGGATTGGAGCTGGGTGAGCACTGTGCTCCTTTGCAATACACTTTTGATGCACCAGAAGATATTTTTCTTCTCCCTTTCATCTTCTATACTCTGAAGTAGCTTCTGTTTTTTCTACCTTCCCTCCTGAGGTCCAACATCACAGCTGCTGTTCTCCAGGCTGTTTTCAGCAGATCTACAGAGCTCTTTCTTGAAAATGCAGTACTTGTTATGCACTTAGAGTTGAGAGGAGCCAAAGGACTGCAACACGTACCTGTGCACGTATCCCTCTATAATGTTTACCTTTTTTCTACTTATTTTCCACCCCAGTTTTGTATGGCTCATCACTTGTGCCTGTAGCTGGGGTGATTTGTCTGACCCATGTAATACATGTGGGTGATTGTGTGAAGAGCTGCTCCCTATAAGTATATATATATACTTATATACCGAGATATAACCCTATCTCGGTTGGTTGCAGAGGATGTAGAAGGCTTAGATAAGTTAGGGTTATATTGCTGTAGAACACACACAATAAGTTGAACAGGTTGTAGCAGCTGATGCCCTAAACCCATCTGTCTGCCAGCAGCTGGTGCTGCAGTGCTGCTGGACGGGATGCAGCATGATGGGATGCTCCTGGGCTGCAACCCGCCGCCTCTTCTGCTCCACGTTGAGCAGCTCCAGCTCTCTGGCAGTCTCCCAGTGCAGCTGGTAATGGAAAGATTTCTTATGTTTGTAATTAATTATGTTCATTTGGAACTTGGGTTTATCTGTAGATGACAAACATTGTATGAGAAAGATGAAGGAAGCCTGAGAGCCTTGTCAGACTTTCATAAGCAAGAATTCTCCTACCATTGGCTAAAAGCAGCCTGGGAGCCTCTGGGAATGTAACGCTTTGAGAACGTGTAGTACACCAGAAGCACACTCAAAGGTTCTGTTCATACGTGGCTTCTTCTTTCTGCGTGGTTCACATTTGATGCTAAAGGGACTTCTGGTGTTAGTGCAGTTGGCCAATGCTTGTACTGTGGCAGTGGGTGTGGAGCTTTGAGGACAAAAGCAAAGAGAAATGCCATGGACTCTAATTAAGAATCAAAATACGGAGGAACGAGGAAATCTGAAGCATTCCATAGGTTTGTAATTTTGCTACGTTGCTATTTGTGTAAGTTCTCCTTTGTGGAGGCTTTCTAGAAAATGCATTTCAGGGTGTTTGGTGTGGTTTTTATTCTTACTGTAATAGTTGGGCTTTTTGGGCATTAGTTAACATTCGAGTGCCAGTTAAGTCCTAACAGAGATAATAGACATCATGAGAAAAGGCCAAACATTATTTCTTTCAGTCTGAATGCATGAAGAGCTTTGGAAGTTTCTGTTTCTAAAGTACTCTGTTGGTTGTTGGTAAAATCAAGGAACTCAAACCTTTATGTATTTCTAAATTCATCTTTTCTGCTTAGAAATTTCAGATTATGCAAGTTAAATTGCAAAAGCAAGTGGTGGTTAATTATCAAATGTGGCTAATAAATAAGCATATAAAATATCCTATCTCCTTCCATGGGGAATCTGAGGAAATGCAGGTTGCTGTGGGAAACATTCAGTGCTGCATAGGAAAAATAGTTCTGCATTTTCAGTTTTGATCATGGAATCCTAGAACAGCCTGGGTTGCACAGGAGCACAGTGCTCATCCAGCTCCAAGCCCTGCTGTGTGCAGGTCGCCAACCAGCAGCCCAGGCTGCCCAGAGCCACATCCAGCCTGGATGATGCAGTGGTGCTGGATTAGTTAAGAACCAGTAAGAACCATTTCTGCACTTACAGTCCGTCTAATAGGAACTGCTGCAGTGGGGTTTCAGGGAAACCAGTTGATGTAAAACATTTAACCTCCCGTTACAAACGTTGGTTGTCCTTCCTGTTTTTAGGCAGAGATCTTTTCTCATACATGCTTTCCATCATCTTGAGGATGCTGGTGTTCATTAAAGCCTGTGAGTGTCAGTAACTTGAAAATAAGTCAATACGTGGAAGTCATAAACTGGAATGTCAGTGTATGGTGATACTTGGGAAGAATAAGAGATGTACAGCAGGGTGAGCAGCCTTCCAGGTGTGCAGTGGGTGATTTTGTGTTCTGATCTGCAGTGTTGGCCTGTAGCTCCCAGCAGCTGAGCAGCCCAGATTCCATTTCACCCAGTCTGCTGCCTGAAGATGTGGTCGAAATCGTTGGTAAAGGTATGGAGAGAACTAACTTAGCTCCCACATCTCGTGTTTTTAAAATGGTGGAAAGTACACTTTTGTAAGGAGGCAGAAGGAGAAACAGATCCTTAAAACATTTTAGATTTTCAACAGTCTCCAGTTTAAATGAAAATAAAGAGAGATGTACCTGAAAGTTCTGCTTGTGGTATTCCATTCTATCAAGAAAAGAATGGCAGCAGATTTATGAAGGTTGGTTTTTGCTTCTTGCCTAGCCTGCCCTCCAATGTGGGCATCCCTCCTGCACGGGGGGATAAGGTAAGATTACCTCTGGCTGGAAATTGTCACTCATGGTTCAACAGCAATGCTTTTGTCTTCTGGAATAAATTTCGTTTTGCTTTGTGGTGTTTGGTTTTGTTTTGTTTTGTTTTTGCTGAGTTCTGCTGAATGAAATAACTACTTTGGTAAGGGCATGACACAGTATGCCTTTCAGGTGTGTTTGGAAGTCCTCCTCCTGCACAGGCACAGAGCCAGACTGTAACGTGTGTAGAGAATGGAGATGACCAGTCTGTCCAGGAGCCTGAGCCATCGCCGGCGTTCTGTGGGAGAAGCATCCAGCATGGCAACACTTCTCACTCCCGTGCTGAAAATGAGAGAGAGGTAGAATCTCAGGGCTGTTTTATTGTCTCACCTCTTGTTTCTGTATGTGTGAATACAGCACAATACCTGTATTGTGGTAAACAGCAGTTTGATTAAAATACATGAATTCACAACTCAGGTAACTTGTAACAGAATTCACATCCTTTCATTTCTGTTATTTGTGGAGTTCCAGCTGTAAGGTGAAGACTAAAGCTGGATTAACAAAGAGATGCTTTTGTGAACATGTGGCTGCATTGCTGCACTGACTGCTGATTTTGTAAACGATAATCAGGGCACAGTCATTTTCTTCTGATGTTTGCAGGATGTTACATCGGACCCAAAAGAACTTTCTTATTACTCAGTGCTATTTCTCTAACAGTTGTTAAAGACTGAATTACATTTCTGTGTAATGCAACTTACTGCAGTGTCCAGTCGAAATAAGACAGCAGCGTGGTGTCATCGTTGCTTGCTGGTAACATAGGAGATAAATTTGACCTTAGCATGGAACTTGTGTTTGCATCTCAAACAGGCTGTTACAAACAACACCAGTTACCAGTACTGATGGTAGCAAATTAAGTGAACTGTGTAAAGCGTTTGTGTGATCCTCTGATGTTTTAGACTAAAAAAAAATGGGGATGTTTTGAAACACTGTAGAGCTCTACTAACATTTGCTGGTATTTCATTAATGGATCTTGAGACCCGTTTTCAAGGCTATGCTGGGGTTGGAGCAGGGCTCTGAACCATGTATTTGCTGTCTCGGATGGATGATTAAGTTACACCTTAAAATCTGATCTTTGTGTAAGTGATTGGGGATGCAACAAGTGCAAAAAAAGTGGTTTCCTGCCTGACTGCAGGCTGATGGTGTGAGCACGTCTGTTAGTGCAGTGTGAGCCATGAAGGCTCTGCATGTGTGCAGCCCCAGGCTGAGCCCAGTGGCTTTGTAGTGACAAATGGTGGTGTCAGAAGTTTCCACCTCTCCTGAGGGCTCTGGGAGGAGGGCTGCAGGATGGAGTGGGGATGGGAAGTTTTTGTGGGAACTGTAAGCATCATAAGGATACAAGAGGCAGGTGTGAGGCTGCACTGCTGAACACTGCTTTTAAAAGCCTGTGAGCTTCAGTGTGAGCTAAATTGGTGACTTAGATCTTTAGGAAACAACACAAGGCTGACAGAGAGATGGCAGACTGTCCCATAGAAACCTTATGCTTGCTAGGTAGCTTTGTGCTCTCTATCAGGTTTTGTGTCACAACGCGTTCGTTACTTTCTGTAGGTAAAAGTGACCATGTCAAAATCTGCCCAGGATAAGATGAGGCAGAAGAAAAAGGAAAGAAAAGAACAAAGTCACAAGGAGTATCAGGAAGTCAAAGACCTTGAAGAAAAGGAAAAAAGTCCTTGGGAAAGACTGAACCTGAATGAACCCAAGAGCACAACAGCTGACAGTGAGCAGTGGTTTTGTGTTAAATCGATAATGTGCTATTAAATGCTGCAGAAGTTGAAATGAAAACTCTGTGATAATTACTAAAAATGATGACAGTGTGACAGAAGGTATCACTGGAGTGAATTTTAGACAGCAGGTTATTCTTTAATCATTTGCATTGTACTGTGAGTAGTGCGGAGTAAAGCACTAATGGAAACATTTGAAACACTAGTTAAAAAAATAGTCAAAAACCAATGAGGATTGGAAGCAGTAGTTTTTTTCCTTTTGCTGAATTGCTGTTGCTGTAGTTTTAACATTTATTTTCTAGAGTTAAATCTCCATGGGGATATATTGGCACCATCAAGAAGTGTGTCACTGTCATTAGAAAATGTTGCCCCGAATACTTCACTAAGAAGAACATCCAGTTTGAAGAAGGCAAAATGTTCAGCCTTGCTAGACTCTGGTAAGCTCTTGCATTGAGTGACATATAAAGACTGTTAAAATCCTTGGGTACGTGGAGTGGGACATTTGCAGAGTGCAGTTGGTTTAGTATGACTTGTTTGTACAGAGGATTGCCTGCGATCCTTTGGGAGATTGCTGTGTTGGGAATGGTTGTGAAGGAGAATAGAATTCATCACTCTCCTTGGAAACTATTTGCATCCAAAATTTGGTAGGAAGATGTTTGCAATGTGAGAGGGTTTTTTTTTTTTATTCACTCAGCAACTTCAGTGATGCAAGGAATTAATGGCAAGTGGACTCTTGTAACCTTCTCCCTCCCAGAAAAACATTTCTGGGAACATCTTGTCACTGAGATGCCTTCAAAATACACAGCAAAACCCTCTTCAGAACAGGTTCCTGTTGGTAGCAGTCAAAGCTCTAGAGTTTCCCAAGTGACCCTGTAAGTTCTGCTCTGTTGTCTTGCCACGCTGTGCATCAGCTTTTCCATCTAGAACAATGACTACTGCATTTGTGTTTGGGACTTTTTGAAGTGATGGTTCTGTACAAAACAATTACATCTGCTGAATGATTGAGGGTGTGACTGGGAAAACTGCCTTTGAAAACGTGGTCCCTTTGTAGCAGCCATCTGAATGCAAGAAGCTGGAGGTGCGTTTTCTTCCTGTGGATGAATTGTTTCCTCGTGGTTGTGCAGTGTTTGATGGGCCTCCTGGCTTTTCAGATGAAATTCCTCTAGGGCCTCGAGGGCGCTATAAGGAGCGGACGCCATCGGTCACCCACAGCCCTGAAGTGATGGACCCTTCAGAACTGGAGCCCTTTGCAAAGCCAGAGGCAGCCCTGACAGAAGCCCTGGCGCTCCTGGCTGACGACGACTGGTACGTGCAGACTTCTTACCTGCAGCCCAGTGCACTGTGGAAGGCTTTGTAAGGCTGTCGTTTGATAGCTTGCTTTTAAAAGCACTGCAAGGTGCCGGAAACATCAAATGCAAGAAATGATTACAAGTGATAGGTGAGAAAGTTTTTTAATCCAAATCGAAATTAAACTGCTGTTAAGTCCTGATGGAGCAGTGCTGTCCCTCATTGCGGGGGAGCTGGACTGGATGGCTTTTAGGGATCTCTTCCAACTTGAAGGATTCCATGAAATTAATGAATCTAACTTAAATGCTGTAAATGGAGGCCTAATATTTAAGCTTTCACAAATTTTTAGCATCCCTTCTTGTCATTTTCTGTTAAATATAAAGCTTCACCAGTTCTCTAACTGGTAGGCTGGGGCTACAGTGCTGTTCCTCTTTAATTTTAGAGGGAAAATAATCCTCTAATTGCCACTACTGCGAGCAGCAGGCAGAATTTAAAGAGATGAGATGATTCCCTTCCCACATTGAAGGGAAGACTTGCCTCAGAAGAATTTTCCATGTTACATATCCTTGCTTTATTCTACGACATAACTTGGTTTGCTATTTGGTTCTTCATTGTTCTGCTTTCAGTTCTTCTGTGGGACATTTGCAAGTGTCTTGAGTTTAGATGTTCTCCGTTCTCTTTGCACAGGGAGAAGAAGATTGAAGGTCTGAACTTCATTCGGTGTTTGTCTGCATACCACACAGCTGTGCTGACTGGGAAGCTCCACGAAACAAGTTTGGCTGTGGCTCAAGAGGTTAAATTTTTAGTAGCAGAATATTTCACTGACAGTGTATACAAATGTATGTACTTCACAGCCGTGAGATGCACTGGAGTGAAATGCTATGTTCACCTATGATTAGCTCTCCTCTGTCTCACAAGGATGAGTTTGTAGTTCAGCAGAGCAGCTCATGCATTGGATACCAACAGCTTATTTGCTAAAAGACTGTAAAGATTTACAGCGTAACGTTTTTGAGTGCATGTGTTTTAATTCTCACAGCTTGTGAATCGAGTTAGAAATGTATTTCTCATTTGCTTTTGAAGTTACTTGAAAAGGGAAACGTGAAGCTTTTCTGATTTTTACGTTTATTTTATAAACATTATTCATTGTTTGTTTGGGTTTTTCCTGTGTGCAGGTCAAGAATTTACGCTCAGGTGTTTCTCGAGCTGCTGTGGTCTGTTTAGGGGATTTGTTCACCTACCTGAGAAAGAGCATGGATCAAGAACTAGATAATACAGTAAAAGTCCTTTTGCACAAAGCTGGTGAATCCAACACATTTATAAGGGAAGAGGTAGACAAAGCACTGAAGGCTATGGTTAATAATGTGACTCCAGCACGTGCACTTTGTTCTCTTATAAATGGAGGGCAAAGGTAATTCTTACAAAGACTTTATAAAGAACTAACTTATGAATAGATTAAGTATATCAAATATAATCATTAAAAAAGTATATCAAAACATAACAGGCAGAAAATGGGAAATGCAATAAGCAAAGCTGCTGCCCAGGGCAACGTTTGTTGGCGTGAACGTGACATTTCTTTTTGTGCATTACTGCTGATTGTGGAGCTTGCCGTGTTTTCTGGTGGTTTTGCAGGATTTCAGTGATTTTATTCAACGTTAATATAATACTCTTAGGAAACTGCTGGTTTGCTTTGTCTAATGAAGCTCACATGGCATCCTCACGTGCCATTCATTCTGCAATGAAATGCCTGTCTTTTTCAGTTCTTCAGCATTACTTTCTCTTTAAAAGAATGATCTACAACTTTCAGTTCTCTAGCTGCAATCATCTTGGCTGATTTCATGTTGTTCTCTATACATTGCTGCTTAATAGTCTTTCTCTGTCTGCGTTTAATTTCCTTTACAGTGGTGACGGCCTTTATTTTCTTGACTGCCTCAGATATGACAAGCTTCCATTTCTGGCTCCATGGTTTGTGATTCTGATCTCTAGCTCGCTCCAATCTGTAGCAGGAGTTACATTCTTGTCTTTCACCCTACCTGCTAAGTATGCTGCTGTTCTTTTATATCCTCATTTCCTGCAGTACCAAGACTTAACTGAGCCATGAGGTGTTTCAGTATGGTAGCTTTATCCCTGCTTCTATTTAATCTGCTGCGTATCTGTCATCACTTAGGTTACAAGAAATTCATGTCTGTCCTTTGCATTAAATATTTCAGATGCTCCATGATAAATCAGTCCACAGATTTGTCACATAGCTAGAACCATAGCAGTTAGTTTTGATTCAGAATACTTTGTTTCTCATTTTGTTTCTGGGGAAGCTCGTTGCTTTGGAATATTCTGATTCTGTCTCTGAAAGCCAACGAGAACCATACTTCAATTATTTGAACTTCAAACTGAAAGGCAAATATCTGCCTTAGCATTTAGATGATTTAAGAAATGTGCCTGCATGTAGTCATTTGGGAGAATTTAAGAGCAGCAGGCAGTAATTGTGCACTGCTTTAAGTCAGAAGCCATGTAATGTGGTGCAGTTATTACTCACTCAGGTACTCCATCCCTTTTTCAGATGTCCTTGGCTAAGCAGTGCTGCTGATTGTAATTGCCTGAATCTGATCTCCCTGTCTTCAGCAGCAGATTCAAACTCACAGACACGTCCTCATGGGGTCTACGAAGATCTGACCCCCAATTTGTGAACTCAGGGACACTTTCAGATACTTCAGGCATCAGAATTATCTGAACTGAGTCTGAATACAGCATTTGAAGTGGGGATTAATTTCATCGCAGCTAAGAAGCCATCAGTGCAAACTGACTAAATCATGGGGTACAGTTTGCATTTCATGCATGGCACAGCAGTGGATGCCCTGCGTAGCACTGTCAACTTCTCTAATCCAGGCTTCAGGAAACTCTGCCCACATTGGCACCAAAGCCTGTGTGGCACATCTGCAGCCATCATCTCTATGGTCAGTAACAGTAAATATGGATGATAACTGTCTTCCCGTGTGGAAATTTGGAGGGAAAACGGGATGCACCTTCACTGCAAAATGGGGAAGTTGTGTTTGACACAGCTGCGTGATCACAGAAATGATGTATTTTCTAAATCCATTTTATACATTTTTCTTCTATTCCCCATCACTGTTCAGGTTAACAGGTATGATTTTTGTGTAGAATTTATAAGACCTTTTTAAAATTCACCCATTTTCTGCTAAACCTGTCTCAAGCCTACTGATCATAAGTATTACCCTTGTAGCCCTGAGCAGGCCCATGTGCCGAGTCTTCATCACCTACAGAACTGGTTCTGGCTTTACCAACAAGAGCAATCTGAAACATTTTTGTTTGCTTTCATGAGTTGCTGCTCTAAACACAGGATAACTGCTGCAAGCTCACCTCACTGAGCAGATTCTTGATTCACGGTTGTGCTTTCAGAACAAGAAATTTTAAAACCACGTTTCTTATCTGTACGAATATTGCTTAATTGCAGGATTTGATATGCATGGGACACAAATTCCTGCTGTTCTGCATGAGCAGCAGGTGCCTGTGGGGGATGGGGACTTGGTTTTACTGAGCGGAGTCTTTAAGCCTCGTAGCTGTTGTTTTCCCACCAGCACATACAGCAGGAGATAGGCTGTGTCTGTTTCCCTTCTGCCAAGCTCATGAGCACTGGGGCTGCTGTACAGACATGGCAGCAGGCACTGAGCTCTGGTATTAAGCTGCACAGAGCAGCTCAGACCGTAGCTATGTTAACACAGAACTCAGCGTGCTGGCTGCCAAGTTACTTCATAGATCTCGTGGCCCGAGCTGCTTTTGGAGTTGCAACATATTCAGTTTTAATAGAGGCTGTTAGCTGTCTTTATGCCAATTGAAGGTGCTTTGTGCAACGTAAGGATATCTTCACCTCCAATGAGGCCATTACATTTATGGTACAAATCCTTCTGAAGCAGGAACAGTCGCTCAGGAAGGACATGGGATGGCTGCGTCAGGCTGAGAAGCAGGGGAAGCCAGTAAGGTGGATAGCAAGGCCACCCTTTTCCTTAGCTCCTTCCCTTAGACCTGGTGTTCCTTTGGAACAAGCCATAGTGGTGCCTCATTTACTGTGCACTAAAACTGTCCTTAAAACCCGGTGGTGAAAATAGAGTTGGAAAGCTCCAAATCTGCAGAACTGCACACTGAACACAGGGGATCAGCGGGTACTGCAGGATTTGTATGCAGGATTAGTTTGTTGCAAAAGTTTGGACATTAATTCCGAGTTTTTTCTGATTTTTACCAGCATAAGAATGTAATGTCCTCTGTCTTATAGAAAACAGGCTTCTGCAAGGCTTTTAGAAGTCAATAGAATACTGCTTTATTTAATTTGAAATCGATATAAATGATATGGGATTTCTGTCTGAACGTGGGGATTTGTTTCACATAAAGTTGGTGGCAGGAACGTGTAGCGGTGAGCTTTCCAAAATATTTCACTAACGTAGGAAAATTTAGACAATAAATTCTCACAGAAAAGAATGAGCATCTTTAGTAATTTAAAAACTGCAGGATTCTGCCCTGTGAGAGGATAAAGGGCTGCAATGGTCTTTAACAAAAAGGAGGTCATCTTTCTTTTTCCCTTCTGCATTCATGTAGCTTGGGATTCTGTGTGAGTGAAATGATGCTTTCTGATACTTAGCCCCATGAGTTATCCTTTTAAATGAAGCTACCAGGCTCTGTATTTTCTGTAAAGCCAGAATAGGTATCTGCATATCAGCACTATGCTTGTTGTAGATTATGCTATAGAATAAAAGAGTGCAGCCGTGTCTGTTAGGGTGCATAAACTCTGTTAGTTAGCTGCTGCAATGAGCTCTTACTAAGCAGTCGTGTTCTCTTCAGCCATCTGCATACAGCCGTGAGAAGATGCACAGCCCAGCACATGGCAGATGTTGTAGAACGTATGGGAGCAGAGTGGGTGCTGTCTGGAACCAAAGGTGTCACTGATAGGACTTTCTCTGCGATTGCCAGGTTTGCACTGGATAGTTCACAGCAAACAAGGTTAGTAGAGTCAGTAATTCAGCAAAGCATACTAGAGGTGGCTGAAAACATCTGCACAGCTCAGTGTATGGTTCTCCACAGTGATAAATGGCTGTTAAGATAATGTGTTGGGAACTACCTGGATGTCTCCTGCAGCTGTGCCCACGTGGCAGCAGGAAAGAGGGAATCAATGGATGAACTCTTCTGGCCATGTGCCCTACACAGGCCATGCTGGGGATCTGAGCTCTAGGATCAGTGTTATGCACTGGCACAGGTTGCCCAAGGAGGCTGTGGATGCCCCATCCCTGCAGGCATTCAAGGCCAGGCTGGATGTGGCTCTGGGCAGCCTGGGCTGCTGGTTGGTGACCTGCACACAGCAGGGGTTGGAGCTGGATGAGCACTGTGCTCCTTTGCAACCCAGGCCATGCTGTGATTCATGCTGTCTGACTGGCAGAGGTGGACCACCCTGTCTAAATACAGCCAATGCTTGAACACTAAAATGGAAGACTGTCTCAAGACTGTTTCTCAGTCTTCAATTTGCTGAGTTGTTGATCAGATAATGATTGTTGATCAGAGTTTCTTTGGGGAAAAATGAAAGGGTGTCTGGTTACACATATAGACAGATAGCAATCTTTTTGCACTTCTCTGTTTTGAAGTTACATTTGTCTAAACATACAGATCAGTGCTCACAGATGTGTGTGCCATGGTCTTTTGCCCTGCAGGTATTATGGTCGAAAGATGCTTTTCTGCATGATGACTCATCCTGATTTTGATAAAACACTTGAAAAGTATGTGCCAGCCAAGGATTTACCTTACATTAAGGAATTTGTTAACAATCTACATCAAAAGGTATGTAGAAAAGCTTGTTTAACAGGTGAGAAACACAAACTGTACTAGTGGTTTTTAGGTATGAACATCGGACCTGTAGAGAATGGGAGGAGCATATTCAGGTGAAGACAGGTGATCAGATTAATACAGGGATTGTTACCTGACCTGTCCATACCTTTAATCCTTGCAGATACACTGGATCCTCTGTGCTTTGCTGCTGTGCTTTGCATGGCTGTTAGACTTGCCTCTAAAGAGTCTCCAGTGCTGCAGAACGTACCAACCAACTTAATAAGTAGTTCCATCTTTGTGCAGGGTTTGGGAGAGATGCCATTAGACACACCCTCAGCAAAAGGAAGACGTTCTCATACTGGTAGTGTTGGACATTCGAGGTCATCGTCTACTTCCAGAGATGCTCTCAACATCACTGACAGGTAATGACCTTCCTGAATATTCTATCCTGTGAACTGATCTCTAGGAGAATGATCTCGTGATGAGAAATGAGCACTGAAAGGTTCACAACAGGGTTAAACATAGGAGAAGAAAATGAGAAAACTGGACGTGTCCCGAGTAAGTTCTTTCAAATAGGATAATTGCTAATATGAAAATGGCTTTCTGCATTTTGAAATTAATTTGTTTGTTGACTGCCTGTGAAAATGCACAGAGTGTGAAAACAAAAAACAAAAGAAACCCAAACACTGGCAGCTCATGGTGGGTCCTTCATTTCAAGATGTTGCCATCCAAGCTCTGCACAAACACCGTGCCTAGGAGTAGCTTCAGTAAGAATTGTCTGTAGTGCCTTTGGACGCTAAGTATTCGGTTAAATTCTGACTGGGGATGCTGAAGGCTTTACACCATCCTCTCTCCTTTTTTTTGTTTTCAGTTTTGGTTTCTAACAGTTCTTCTATGGATCTGAAAAAGAGGGAAAAAAAAAAAAGCACGAGAGACTCAAACCAGGCCAGAACATCTGTATCTGAGAATATAGAGTTCATCGGCTCTGTGACTGCCTCTGGGCTTAGGGTGTCTTTCAGGAACAGATTGCTTTCAGGCACTATCTGCTATTCAGAATAATTAATTCCAGGCTTGTTAAGATTTTCTTTTTGCTTTTGCATTTGCCCTTACGCAGAAAGGGAATGTCCAGGACTAACGACTCGTTTCAGCTTGCTGATGTATTTGCTGAAGTTCTTCCTTTCCGCAGAGAGGCTACAGAAGCACGCGAAGTCAGTAGAAAACCAGTTCCTCGTAATTCCCTGGAAAGTGAAGAATATGTGAAGGACATCGTAGGTTTATTGAATGCCAAAGACTTCCGGGATCGAATAAATGGCATTAAACAACTGTTGTCAGACACAGAGAACAATCAGGACTTTGTTGTTGTGAACATTGTGAAGGTAAGCCTATGACAGCTTCTGAGTTAGAAGGCTTTTAAAATTCCATCACAGAATTTTCTGCTAAAAATCATCATTTCTTCTTTCGGTAACAATGTCTGATTAACAGGCAAGTACTGAGGGATGGGTCAGGTGTGCTTTGAGAGGAGAGATGTAAGCTGCAAAGGTAGTAAAGGCAATAAACGGGAGGAAGAAGTTGGAAGCTTTCACCTAGACAGCAGTTACAGAAGTATTTCTGGAATACTGTGTGCTGCTGCTGAGAAAATACCAAAATAGGAGCAGGTTACAGGCAGAGCAGGAAGGATAAAGCAAGGTATGAGACATTGTCACAGACAGCTGCAAGTTTTGTTAGCTTTGTTAATCTTGGAGAAAGTGAGGAAGGGTCTTCATTGTAATATAACAGCTTAGGGTGAGTATCCTTTCCAGGAGAAGAAGAGTTCCTTGAGGAGAAGAGAAATACTGTGGTGATGTCCAACGGTTGTGAACTGCAAATAGAATGAAAGTGGGATTGACTTTTAGCAGTGCAATGCCTTTGCTGTAAATCAATAAAATACGGCTGTGAAACGTCCTGGTATCTTAACTGTGGATGTTTTTTAAATCCTTAAGATGAGATTCCTGTTGTGAAGAGGTGAAATTTAGAGTGGTGGGCTTGATCTAGGAACAAGAAGATAGACACAGTGGGAACAAATTGTAAGATGTCCAGACCAGGTCTTTTCTGTCAAGGTTGCCTATTCCTAATGCCTCTGAAAAGCGAAAAAATCCCCTACATTTTAGCATGTTATTGCATGTCTTGTAGCAAGGCTTAGGCGTTATAATAGTAGGGTTTATTAATTATTAAGATAACCATGTCACCGTGTGCTACAGAAGGCAAGTCAAACACATTTCAAAGATACTCCTGGATGTCCTTTTTGCCAAGTAGAGCTGCGTCTTGTTAAAAATAATTGCTTGCAATACTGAAAGTTACAGATGGTTGGTATACTTGTAGTACATTGTAGAGCAAAGCCTGAAATTCAGATAAAGTTGGTTGGGTCCTGCTGAGGCATCCACAGTATGAAAATAAACAGCGAGCGTTGGTTTACTTGCTAAAAAAATAATCCCAAGTATTTGCATATCAAAGCCATCTTTTGCTATGGTGAACCACTGAAGCGTAACAAAAAAGCAGGAGACATGAAATCCAGCTCAGATATTCATTAATTCAGATGAATGCTGTTTGGATACGTTTTCAGATCTTCGATGCTTTCAAGTCTCGCTTACATGACTCAAACAGCAAAGTCAATCTGGTTGCTTTGGAGACAATGCACAAGATGATTCCATTGCTGAAAGACAATTTATCACCAGTTATCAACATGTTAGTTCCTGCAATGGTAGATAACAACCTAAACTCCAAAAATCCAGGGATCTACGCAGCTGCAACAGATGTTATTCAGGCTCTGTGCCAACACTTAGGTAATCTATTTTCTCTTCAGTTTAAAGAGTTTTAATTGCATTACGCTTTAAATGTAAAGAGTTGCTCTTTTCAATAATTTCCATTCAATCATTACCTTGTTTAATGCATCCTTGCTTTTATTCTCATGCATTTTAAAGCATGCAAGTCATCATAGAGTAGACTTGTCCTAACTGTGTAGGTGGGTTTGTTATGTTTGCTTAGCAAGTCTGTCATCACCCAGCAGCATGTCAGAATACTGAAGCTCTAAAGCAGGCCAAAGAAGGAGACTTGGGGATCTGTATATGGCACAACTGTTATCATTCCTTAACTGTTTTGGCCTTGGAGCAGAAAGTTACTATTTTCATTAAAAGGAAAATGCTGCATCTTACCAGTGTTGGAGTTAGGGGTTGTTAAGATGATCCTTTTATGGTTGTATTTCCTTAAATAAATTACCTTTATTCTTGGAGTTAATGCATCACAAGTTACTGTTACTTAGTTACTGTTTTTTTAATATCGTGTTTGTTTCCAGAGTGTTTAATTTTGTTTACAATTCTTAATTTGTTTTGTTCTTTGAATTTAGACAGCTATTTGCTTCTGCAGCCATTCTGCACAAAAGTCCAATTTCTGAATGGAAAAGCAAAACAAGACATCACTGAGAAGCTTGCTGGTAAGGTGCTGCTTTGTTTTGCATGTTTGTTTGTTTGTGTACCATCCTAGCTACGCAAACTCCTTGCAGGATGAGGTGGTTGTGTATCTGCCACAGTGCACTGTGACCATTAACAATATATCTGTTGTCAAATTTCACCCCCTCATAATGCTCAGTGAAGCTAGTACTGACAAAAGAAAAGATTGTTCTGTTCTGTGTAATAATAGAATTGCTCAGGTTGGAAAAGACCTTAAGGATCATCGAGTCCAACCACAGCCCGACCATCCTACCCTAACTCTAAGAACATCACGGCCCTGAGCACCACATCCAAACGGTTTTTAAGCACATCCAGGGATGGTGACTCAACCACCTCCCTGGGCAGCCCATGGCAGAGCTTCACAGCCCTTTCTGTAAAGAAGTGTTTCCTGACATCCAACCTAAACCTCCCCTGCTGCAACTTGAGGCCATTTCCTCTCGTCCTGTCACCAGTGAGAAGAGACAGCCCCGCTCTGCTGCAATCACCTTTCAGATATTGGAAGAGAGCAGTCAGGTCTCCCCTCAGCCTCCTTTGCCCCAGACCAAACAGCCCCAGTTCCTTCAGTCTCTCCCCATAGGCCACATTCTCCAAGCCCTTCACCTGAGAGAAGATGAAAGGCGTGTTTGTAGGGAAAGCTGATAACTTTTATTGGACCACTCATGTTGCTGCAAAAATGGACAAGCTTTTGAGCACGGCCTTCCTTCATTAGTTGCTGTGAAAAGATGCTTTGACTTTCAGTACTTCCACACCTCTCTCAGGGCAGGGGCTCACTTCTGGGCTGTACGTTACAGTAGTCCCCAGTGATAATAAATAACTGCTCTCTTTCTTGCAGACCTGGTTGTGGAGCTGTACCCACGGAAGCCTCACGCTGTAGAGCAGAAGGTTTTAGTCGTCCTCTGGCACCTCCTGGGCACCATGACCAGCAGCGGCTCTCTGCCCGGAGCAGGAGGAAACATCCGGGCAGCCACAGCCAAACTGTCCAAAGCACTTTTTGCACAGATGGGGCCGAGCCTCCTTGCTCACGCTGCAGCTCAGCCACCGCACATCAAGAGGAGTTTGGAGGAGTTCCTGGAGATAGCCACCTAACCAGCGGGCCGCCTTGGGCCGAGGGGGCAGAAGATGGCAGTGGATGTGGGGCGGCCCTGGGCTGCGTTCACTTGGCCCAGGAGCTGCTGTCGGGGTCACCGTGGGAGTGCTGGCGCGGGCTGCACTGCTGCCCTCAGCGCTGGGTCCTGCGAGTGCCGCACCTCGCACGCAGCCGGAGGGGAACCGGCTGATACCGCATCCAGAACGCAGGGCTTGGTGCGCCAACAGTGAACAACAGCTTTTTTTCACCCCCGTGCAGTATTAGCAGGGCGCCGTGCGGGATGGAGCCGAGCCCGGGGCAGCAGGGCACCGCCAGGAGCGCACGGAGCTGAGCGCCCGTTTGTGCGTGTAACGCGGCCGCCCCGCCCGTTCTGCTCGGCCCCGCTGCCGCGTGCGTTTTACACGGGAACTGACGCGAATAAATGGATTTATTTCCGTAACCGCTGCCTCCTCGCCTCGGGTTTGGGTGGGGGGAGGGGAGCGCCGCCATTTGGCGGGCGGGCGGGGAGCGGCGCGGCGCATGCGCGGTCTGTACGCGGCGCTCAGCGCGCGTGCGCCGCGCAGGCGCAGAAGGCGGTGCGCAGGCGCGGAACGTGGTGCGCGTGCGCGGCCCGCGCTCTTCTCTGAGGCCCGGCGCCGCGCGAGGAGGCTGCGCTGCTCGGCCCCGGGAGGTGGGTGCGGAACAGGGCCGGAGGGCGGCCGGGGTACGCCGGGCAGGCGGTCCCGGCCGAGGCCGGGCAGCGCGCTGGGGGCCGGCGGGGCGCGCCTTCCTCGCCCGGCGGCCCGGGCCGGCCTAGTTGGGCCTAGCTCGGCCTAGCCCGGCGCGGAGCGGCCCCGCGGTGCGAATCTGCAGCGGGCGGCGGGCCGGGAGGCGCGAGGTGGGCGGGGCGCGCGGCCCTCAGCCTCGTGCTGCCGATCGCTGCGGGAACAAACGGCCGCGCGAGGGGGGAAGGCGCTTCGACCCAGCTGTGCTGAAACGGGCGCCGGGTGGCCGAGCGGCGCCGTAACCGGGCGGCTCCGCGCCTCGCGTTCCGGTGCTCGCAGCGTGCGCCCCGCCGAGCCGTAACGTGTAACGTAACGTTATAACGTATAACGTGCTGTGGGAGCCGCGCGGCGCTGGGCCGGGAGTGCGGGCTGTTGACGGCCGTGCAGTGTGCGGGATGGGCCGCTGAGACCGGCTGAGAAATGGTTTGGGACCTGATGTTATCAGGTACGGTGATCTGCCTTAGTTGGAGCCGTAACGACTCCGGGAATTAAGCTGCTCTGTTATGTGGCTGCGTGGATTTGTGGAAAGAGCTGCTTCTCTCTCTTTGTTTCCTTCTTCTCTTTTCTCTCTCCCAACCTGAGGGCATGGCCGGACTTGAAGTTGAGTACAGAAGTGGGGAACATCCATCACATCTCAGGAAAAGTGTACATCGTAAAATTGCTGCGTTTGTAAGGGCAGCTTTATTGGGAGGAGGTTTTCACACAGAGGATGTTGATGCACTGGAACAGGTTGCCCAAGGAGGTTGTGGATGCTCTGAGACATCAGAAGGCTAACAGTTCATCATCATAGAATCCTAGAATGGCCTGGGTTGCAAAGGAGCACAGTGCTCATCCAGCTCCAACCCCTGCTGTGTGCAGGTCGCCAACCAGCAGCCCAGGCTGCCCAGAGCCACATCCAGCCTGGCCTTGAATGCCTGCAGGGATGGGGCATCCACAGCCTCCTTGGGCAACCTGTGCCAGTGCCTCACCACCCTCTGGGGGAAAAACTTCCTCCTCATATCCAACCCAAACCTGCCCTGTGTCACTTTAAAACCATTCCCCTTGTCCCATCACCATCCACCCTCACAAACAGCTGTTCCCTCCTGTTTATAGCTCCCTTCAAGTACTGGAAGGCCACAATGAGGTCTCCATGGAGCCTTCTCTTCTCCAAGTTAAAAGAAGAACTGGGAAGAACTGGTTCCCAACACAGGCAAACTGCTTGTCTTACGCAGGGCATCCTCTCTGCTGGCAGGACAGCAAAGTCCTTTCCATGGTCAGGGTGTGGCTATTGGATTTCAGTTGTCGCATAAAGATACACATTTGAGTAGTTTTCCATAAAGGAAAGACACTGTTTAATGATTTGCCTGATGATGTATCTGGTAGGGAGCTGAAATAATTCTTTCTTTTTGAGTAGCAGTTAGAAAACTTACAAAGTAGACCCACATGGACCTTTTAGAACTACTTCAGAGTCAGCTGACGTGGTGAGCTGTTCGGCAAACATCAGCTGTTAGCTCAGGCAGTGAAGATAGGGGACAGGCATGTTTCCTTTGCCAAATTTTTTTCCATTCTGTTACTGGTGGCTTAAGAATTCTGGAGATAAGAAATGGGGGTGGGACTTTTTTTTTTTTTTTTTTTTAAAGAATTTGTTATCTTACTCTGTAAGGAGAAGCTGGGATGGGTTTGTCATTGGGATGTGGCTTGAGCTGAGAGCCAGGCTGGGTGATTCCCCCCGGTGGCTTGCAGAGCTTGGCAGGGGCTGGAGGAGGGCAGGGCAGCGTTTGGCAGCGGGATCAAAGTGAGGAGTGGGAGGCAGGCAGAGTCTGTCCTGAGGGGCAGGAGGAGGCTGCAGCCACCTGGCTTCTGTGTGACCACACACAAGGAGCTGCTGGCGTGTCTGTTGTGGCCCACTGCTGTGTATGGGTGTCTTTAATGCTCACTGAGTCTGCAGCTGATAGTAGCTCTGCTCTCTGTGAGGTTATCACCTGGGCCACTTCAGGCAGGCGGTGAGGGCGCCCTGAGCATGGTGCTGTGCTTTAACCCGGCGTGTGGCTGAGCAGCACACGGCTGTTTTCTCACTGCCCTCCTCTCTCAATGGGGAAAAAAGCCAAAGAGTTCATGGGTTGAGATAAAGCTGGTTACTAAGATAGAGAGAAGAAAAAAGCGTAGCAGTTGTGACTATATATACGTGTACGAGTGATGCACAAGCAGTTGCCACTCACCAGCTGATGGCCCCCCGCGAGTGGAAGAAAGCAAGATGAGCTCTCGCCCCTCAGAACTCTCCTTCCACCTGATACCACACACTGTGCAATCTCCCTTTGGCCGTTTTAAGCTGGCTGTCCTGATTCTGTCTCCCCCCAGCTCCTTGGGCCCCCAGCAGCCCTCACTGAGAGGCTGGGATGGCCTCTGTACAGCACTGCTTAGCAACAGCTACAAGCTGTGTTACCAACATTGTTTTCGTCCGAGAATCAAAACAGATTCATTTTGGCAGAAGATGCTGATCTGTACTGAGCAGGAGAATTCTTTTTTGATGTATAAATTTTAATGGATTTCTTTACTTGGAATAAACTGACGCCACAGTCATAGATGAAAGCTGTATTTGTTCACTTATATACCTTGATAGCTCCTTGTGATAACGATGTGGAAAATCCACAGTGACGTGTTTGCATCCCTGTGTTCAAATGCAGGGCTGGTACTGGCACTGGACTGTGAGTGGGGCTGAGAGAAGCAGCTGTAGTTGGTGGAGGTTTGCGATGAGAGGAGTGCAGGGAGCATTGGTTGAAATCAGGAGGCATCGGGCTCAAGTGCAACCCTCTTCCATCTGATGGTGGAAGGATCTGTTCAGACTTCTGTTTCTAGTTAAACTAGAAACCATCCTCAGGTTGTTGAGGGAAAATCCCAATTTTTTTCTGAGCTTTTTAGGCTTTTCAGAACCTTCTGCACTCGCTCTTTAGAACAAGAGAGAGATTGACATGAATTCATTGCTTTCAAGATAACAAAATGGGTGGATCTGTATGTCCACAGCTCTTTATTTTGTAGCTCGACCCAGAGATGCTTCGCAGCAGCCAGAGCCAGCAGGCAGCTTTCTGCTGTCAGTAATGTCTGTTTGGAATAAGTGGTTCCCTTTAAATGGAAGCACTCACAGCTCTCACTGCCACTTCCTGAAGTACTGTGGTTGAATTAATGACTACACGGGCTGCTGTTTCACAGCCAACTTCTGCTTGAATCTTCACTGCTTGAGTATGAAATCTTTTTGTTTCTGTAGGACAGCATGGAAAACTCGACTATGCAGAACTCAGATAATACAGAGGAGGAGAAGACAACAACAGCAGCAGCTGTAAGCAGTGACGGCACTGGCAATGGTGCTGAAACAGCAGCAGAAGAGCAGAATATGGACTTCAGCACGGAAATTATGAGTGTAACTGAGATGGAACAATCACCTGATAGTTCCCCTGGCCTGAATGAAGACAACACGCAAGAAGAGGGGGAAATTCCAAATATTGGGAGTTTACAGACAACAGATATTGAGGCTGGCTTCCCTCCGGATTTTGACAAGTTCTGGAAAGTAGTAGAGGACAATCCCCAGGATTTCACAGGATGGGTCTATCTACTGCAGTACGTAGAGCAAGAGGTTAGTGTGTGCCCCTGCCTCCTTGGTCTGCCAGGAGCAACCAAAGAAAACCAAACTAGCTCCTGGATGTTCCGCTAACAAAAAAAACTGTAAGGCTTTGGTGTGCGCTGCTTTAAGGTGGTTGTCAAGATCATAAGATAACAGCTGTTTTTGAGATAATACTGAAACAATAACTAATTTGAAAATGGGAATAATGTGGTTTTTTGTTTGTTTGTTTTCACTCTTGCAAGAATTTTGTTCCGGCTTCTAAAGGTGAAAGTATCTTTGCACTTAGTTTTTGATACTAAACAATCAGCTGTAATGTAAACAGAAAATTCTTGCTGGCCTTTTGAATGCTGTGCACTGGAGCACAGTCAGCATTACTTAAAGGCACATTGATTGTGCTCGGCTTTTGTAACGCCCTTCTCAGTTTTTAATTAGACTAAGCTGTGTGTAACCTGCCGTGTGTTAGTTGGGTCCTGCTTAGCCACGTGCACCACAACAAACAGGGACCAGTGTCTTTTCTCATGAGAGGTAGATAACCTGTGGGGCTTCTTGCAGCAGGATACGTGAAAACAGAAGTTTATCTTGTTGCTTGTTGAGCCCATGTAAATTCACACACACACACACAGTGCATGGCTGTAATGTCCAAGTGATTCTGTCTAAGGAGGTCTCTGAACTGCAAATGAAGTGGCCAGGAAAGGTTTCTGAGGAAGCTTTGTTGTATGTTTGCCCTGTTCTTAGACTTGTCTTGGTCAGTCTTTGGGTGGGCTTAGTGCATTAGGTGTGACTTTGGTCTGATGGCACCTGATGCCAGGACAGGATGCTAGCTACATGCTTGTTTTGTTCTTCAGACTTTGTGTTGGAAACAGTCTGTTACCTTTTATTTTGTGCTTCTTTGCAGAACCACTTGCCAGCTGCCAGGAAAGCCTTTGACAAGTTTTTCACACACTATCCATATTGCTATGGGTACTGGAAGAAGTACGCAGACCTGGAGAAGAGACATGACAACATCAAGCAGTCCGATGAGGTATGTAGGTAGCTGGACGAAGCTGTTGCCTCTGATCCTGTGAGCCAAATAATGACTGAGGTACCACAAGTCATTTGGCTGCCAGAACCTGCCGTGTACGGTCAGGTTTGTAGGGATTTTGTTTGCACTTGTCACTTCTGTGGCATTGTAGCTAATGTTTTCTCTCTTTGTTGGCAGGTGCGTTAAACCTCTACAGTTTGTCAAGCTTTGCAGTGCAAGCCTCTGTATTACACTGCAGCTTAACAAGTAGGGCAGGGCTTTTCTCTCACTTACATTTATTACTCATTTTCAAAAGAATATAGTTGGTTTGCTGGTCACAATTGCTCCATCTTATTGCATTTTTGGTCAGACGCTGTCAATGATGATCTAATGGGTCTGTGCCCTATGGTCTATACCCCAAAGCCTGCCCACACAACCTGGTCAGAATGCAGGGACCGCTGCGCTTTGAAGATCAAGACCTGCACGTGGAGATCAGAACATTGCCATGTTCTATCCAACCTCCACCCGAATGGTAATGGTAGATTATTTAAACAAAATTCCAGTAATTAGTATTTCTAAGGTTCACCGGATAACACAGTGTTGCCTCTCTATTAGGACACCATTAAGTATTTGAAGTACAGTTCACCTTCTCTTCATAGGTTTATCGCAGAGGGCTTCAGGCAATTCCTCTTAGTGTTGATCTTTGGATACATTATATAAACTTCTTAAAAGACACCTTGGACCCTGATGACCCTGAAGCTAACAGTACTATTCGAGGGTAAGTTGAGAGCAGAGTAAATGGTGTGAGAAGGATGTGTGTGGTTGCATTATGCAGCCAGAGGAGTGTGTCTGAGCTGAGGGCTGGAGGAGGAGCTGCAAGTGGAAACCTTCTCAACTTCTAGAGAAACCTTCTCAATTTCTTGCATCTGATATACAGAAGATAGTTTTAAGTAAGCAGTTGAAGTATGATTGCAAGTAAATGAGCATTTTTCTTAGAACTTTTCTTCCTTGCTCTATCATTGCATCCAGAAACAACTAAATTATTTTTCAGAGCCTATGAACATGCAGTTTTAGCTGCTGGGACAGATTTCCGTTCTGACAGACTGTGGGAAATGTATATAAACTGGGAGGATGAGCAGGGAAACCTGAGGGAAGTTACATCCATATATGATCGTATCCTTGGAATTCCAACACAGCTCTACAGTCATCACTTCCAAAGGTAAAGAGGAACCAAAGATGTAGCTAATGGTGTGAGTTTCTTAACTGTGTGCAAACCTACTTCTTTGCATGTGAAAATGGTCACCTGGAGCAACAGTTTAAAATAGTTCTCTTTTATTTATTCATACATATTCACTAGCTATTTTAAAGTGCTGGTGCACATTTTAGGAATATGGTTTTAGATTAGATCTTAAATTCTTCTGCAGATTAAAAGAATGCCTTGGAATTGTCAGTCTTTGGAAAGAAAAAAAAAACAATCATAGAATGAAAGCTCTTGTAGAATGAGACCGTTTTAGAACTTAATACCTCATGCAGTGCTCACGTGTGGCAAAACACTTCTGTAGAATCACAGAACGGCCTGGGTTGGAAGGGACCTCAAGGATCACCACGCTCCAACCCTCCTGCCACAGGCAGCATTCCCAGCCACTAGATCAAGTACCAGATCACAGTGCCCAGGGCCCATCCAACCTGGCCTTGAGCATCTCCAGGAATGGGGCACCCACAGCCTCTCTGGGCAGCCTATGCTAGCTCCTCACCATCCTCTTAGTGAAAACCTCCACTGACATCTACTCTCAATCTCCCTTCTTTTAGTTTAAAACTGTTCCCCTTTGTCCTACCACTGTCTGCCCATGTAAAAAGTTGACTTCTCTCCTGTTTATAATCTCCCTTTAAATATTGGCTGGCCGCAGCGATATCTCCTTGCAGCCTTCTCTCCTGCAGGCTGAACAAACCCAGCTCCCTCTGCCTTTCCTCACAGAAGAGGTGCTCTAGCCTCTGATCATTTTAGTGGGCTCCTTTGGATCCTCTCAAAGAGCTCCACGTCCTTCCTGTACTGGGAGCCCCAGACCTGGACACAGGACTCCAGATGAGGGCAGAGTAGAGGGGGACAATTGCCTCCCTCTCCCTGCTGGCCACCTCTCTTTTGATGGAGCCTAGGATACCATTGGCCTGAGCTGCAAGAGCACACTGCTGGCTCATATTCAGGGACCCTGAGTCCTTCTCCACAGTGCTACCCTCAGTAAGGTCTTCTCACAGTCTGTACGCAGACCTGGGATTACCCCAACCCGAGAGCAAAACGTTGCACTTTGCTTTGTTGACCCTCATTAAGTTCATACATGCCCACCTTTTGAGTTGGCCAGGATCTGGTGTGACTGGGTGACCAGTCTGGTAGATGAGGGAAGGGCTGCTGATGTCTTCCTAGGCTTCAGCACAGCCTTTGGCATGATCTCTCACGGGCTGCTTCTGGGGAAACTGGCTGCCTGTGACCTGGACAGGTCTGCCCTTCTTTGGGTAAGGAACTGGCTACAAGGCCGTGCCCAGCGGGTTGTGGTGAATGGAGTGAAGTCCAGCTGTGACCCGTTTCAAGTGGTGTCCCCCAGGGGTCGGTACTGGGGTCCATCTTGTTTAATACCTTTATTGATGACCTAGATGAGGGCATTGAGTGTATCCTCAGTAAGTTTGCAGGTGACACCAGGTTGTATCAGAGGAGATTTAGGTTGGGCATGAGGAAGAACTTATTTTCTCAGAGCAGTCAGGCACTGGAATGGCTGCCCAGGGAGTCACCATCCCTGGCAGTGTTTGAGAGGTGTCTGGATGAGGAGCTGTGAGATGTGGGTTAGTGCTTGTGGTAGTGATGGGAGGGCGGTTGGATTCAGTGATCTTGTAGGTCCTTTCCAACCTTGTGATTCTATGACTCTCTGATCCCTCTGGATGGCATCCCTTCCTTCTGCCATATCAACTGCACTACTGAGCGTGGTGACATCATGTTGTTTAAGCATAAGTAGAAATGCTTAGCTAAGTTACAGATAGCTGAGCTCTACATTAGTATGGAGAGATTAAGAGAGAACCAGAAGCCCTGGTTAAGTTATGCACTGATCTTCCTTGTAATTTCTGCAGATCTAAGTGGTTTGTTTTCATTATTTAAGTTCATAATTCCATTTTTCTTTGAAATGTGAAACTCATGAACATCTGATACATAGTAGGTTTGTTCTGTGTGTTTGTTTTCAGCAGTGTGTGCTCACTGGTGCTCCAGATCAATGAGGTGATTTAGAACCTGACAGGATTTATTGTGCCATGATGGTGTGTGTAAGCATAAAATGCCAAATTAGCGTTGATGTGTTCTGACTACTTGTAGGTTTAAAGACCATGTCCAGAACAACTTGCCTCGAGACCTGCTGACTTCTGAGCAGTTTATCCAGCTGCGCAGAGAGCTGGCATCTGTGAATGGCCACGCAGGGGGCGACGCGTCGGCTGGCGACGACCTGCCCTCGGGTACCGAGGATATCACTGACCCTGCCAAGGTACATATGCAGAGAGTTTCTGTCGGGATCTCTTCCCTTACTCTTGCATATCACTGCTCCTTGCCTCATGCTGTAGACAGACAGCTTTTGTCTGTAGAGCATGCTCTAACAGCACTTCCGTAGGTGTCAAAGAAATGGAGCTCATCTTTAAGATAAGACCAAAACTTCACGTAGAAAACCTTTAGTTGGGTTGCACTAAGAACCAAGGCATCATCGGGGTAATACTCCTCCCTCCCCCAAGCTGTGTTGTGCAGCATTTAATGCATCCGTGCTACTTTTGATTTATGCATAGTTCTGTTGTCTTAAAGTGTGTTTACAAAGCTGATGCAGCGTCTCCTTGTGTTACATTTCTGAACAATTGTGTTTTAGCTAATCACTGAAATAGAGAACATGAGGCACAGAATCATTGAGATTCATCAGGAAATGTTCAATCACAATGAACATGAAGTCAGTAAGAGGTGGACATTTGAAGAAGGGGTAAGTTTGTTTTTTCTTCATAAGGCGGCACGCGAGAGTTCTGAGCGTAAGACTGGGAACTCAGAGCTTGAGTAACAGTGAGGCCTTCAGTTTAAGCTCTTGTGGGATTTTGAGTAAAGATCTCACTTCACTTCTTGCTTTTCTTGTCACAAGCAGCTTGTGGGGCCGGCTCTGTCACCTGAGGTTGAAAAGGCCTTTAAGCAGTATTTGCAGAGGCAGGGTCGTATGGCGCTGAGCCGCTCCGTGCACACAGGTGCTGTGCAGTGCTGTGGTGCTGCAGTACTGCCTGCCTGAGGGGAGAGCTGGGCTCCATGGTCCTCAGAGGTCCCTTCCACCTTCCAGCTGGGTGGTGCTGTAATTCAGCCCTGCTTTGTGCGTGCAGTGTTACACAGTAATTGGAATTGCTATCTTCTGCCTTCGTCGATTTGAAAGGAAGGCATATCCTAAAAGAAAAAACAGATTTTGGTTTGCCTGTGTATTTTCGGATTATATTCTTGCATCTAAAATCATTTAGCTTTTGTTTTCCAGAAGTAACCGTCATTAACATGCTGCTCCCATGTGTGACATGTTGAAAGTAGTTAATTAAAGTAATAATTCGATCACAGCAAGTAGAAAACACTTTCTGTGTAGAGTTAAGTTGAACTCCTTTAGGCAAAGTAGCCTGAGGCTTTCAGTTCTGGGTGTTTTCTGGTGAGCTGGTACTGTGTTGCAACACTGAAAGGAGGAACAAAGAGCACATTGTGCTCAAGAATTTCGGGTGGGATGGTCAGAGATTCCTTAATAGCCTGCATGATCTCAGACCTGTTTCTGTGTTCCTTGTTGTGCTTTGATAAAGTAGGCAAGGTGCTGTACATGCCAAGGGAACTCAGACCTGCGGTTCCGTGGCCCATCCTAGCAGGCAGCCAGCTGCAGTGAATGGAAGCACAGCTTGGAGGGCTGTCACCAGTTAGAGGTGCTGCAGGATCTCCTTTGTGCCAGGTGTCTGTCCTGGAGGGAGCAGAGATACAGAGAGCTTCTCAAAAGGAAGTGAGGCTCAGGTGTGCTGTTGGGTAGCACAGAATGGTGGTGAATGGAGCTGTCACTGGCTCAGGTTTAGCTACAGTTGCCGCAGCTTCTGAGAATGCTCTAAGTGTGGATGTGCCATGGAAAGTGTATTGGAAACAGGTTATTCTGTAACAGTCCTGGCCAGAATCTCTACCTGCTCTACCAAGAGAGCATCTGCTGTGTAGACATTAACACTTTGGATCTATGGAGTGTGTAATGTGAAGTTAAATGTGTCTTCAAAACAAAGCTGGGGAAGAAGTGCAGCAGATGTCAGGGAGTGATAGAGGCCTCACAGCCCTGTGTTACTTCTAGTTTTTAGCAGCAACAATGTATGTGGATTTATCACCACAACAAACTACCAGGGCTCAGGGTAGGATTCAGCGAGGATTGCAGAGATGATGGGCTTTAAATTTGGAGTGGCCTTAAAGGGATTGAATATTCCTCCTTAATTGTGATAACATTTGTAATAATGCAACACTTGAGTGAGTGAGTGTATATTGAGTTGGAGCTGCAGTATGGGCAATAAATAATCAAGTAAAATTAAATGTGAAGACAAAGAAAGGACATCTCTGGAAGGATGCTTTGCCATGCTTAGTTTAGAGCAGCGTTTATACTTCCTGTGCTGAGCTCAGTCCAGCCCAGCTCTTGCTGGCAGCAGTGCCAGTGCAGTCACAGGATCAGGACAGTGTAGGTTGGGAGGGACCTTAAGGATCGTCATGGAGCTGCAGCCACAGGTCAGGCTGCCCAGGATCCCATCCAGCCTGGCCTAGCAGTCTCACTACTTATGGAGTCATCAGCTTACTTTAAACATTTGATACGGAATTCAAATCAATGCTGTCTTCCCTTGCCATGATCCTCAACCAGATGTGGAAGTTGACCTGTAGGGTGTTTATTAGTGCAGTGGTGAGTGTTTGGACAGTATGTTTGTGCACAGTAACTGTTGCTTATAACGTTGCTGTTAGATTGCAGTGGAAGGGTTTGCAGGGTCGTTATGTTTGTCGCCTTCTTCAGATGCTGTGTACGTCTGCACTCAGAAAGCTTTCAGGGTAAACCGAGCTCTAGACTAACATGTAGCCATCAGCCACGTTTCTCAGTTAAGTGGGATCAGCCCACTGGACTTGAATAGGTGATAAGGTACCATTTTGAAGTCCTGCTATACAATGCCATTACTTGAATGGTGTGTGGTTGGTTTTTGACCGGCTTGCCTGTGTGCTTGTTAGTCTTACCTCACGTCCTGTGGTTGTTGCAGATAAAGAGGCCTTACTTCCACGTGAAACCTCTGGAGAAAGCTCAGCTAAAAAACTGGAAAGAGTACTTAGAATTTGAGATAGAAAATGGGACGCATGAACGAGTTGTGGTCCTCTTTGAGAGATGTGTTATTTCATGTGCCCTCTATGAGGACTTCTGGATCAAGGTAAGGGAGGTGGTTGGCCACTGTTCCCATGGCATACGCTGACCTGGTGACTAACCTTTTGTACTCTTGTCGAACGTTGTTCATATATAACTATATCTGTTGCATTAGGAGATGGTCTGCTTGCAACCAGATTTGACTGCTGCATATGCCAACTTCGTTGCCTCTCTACGTCCTTCCTTACAGAAACTAGTCTAGTGGTTCAATAAAGGTGCTGAATGGGTTTAAACAAAAGAATTTTATCCTTCTGTCCTGTACTTAAAGGCAAACGTAAGCTGTAAAATTATTCAATCTCTGCTCTGTTTTCAACTATAGTATGCCAAATACATGGAGAATCATAGTATTGAAGGAGTGAGGCATGTCTACAGCAGGGCTTGCACAATACACCTTCCTAAGAAACCGATGGTTCACATGCTGTGGGCTGCCTTTGAGGAACAGCAGGGTAAGAGCAGGGTTGGCTTCTCCTGGGAGCGGTTCTGCTGGAAGGAAGCAGTTGGAAGTGTCATATTTTAAAGCGTCTCCCCTGGTGTTTTAGGCAACATCGATGAGGCGAGGAGAATCCTGAAGACCTTTGAGGAGTGCATTCTAGGCCTGGCCATGGTTCGCTTGCGCAGAGTGAGCTTGGAGCGCAGGCACGGGAACATGGAAGAAGCCGAGCGCCTGCTGGAAGAAGCTGTTAGGAATGCCAAGTCAGTTAGTGAATCCTCATTCTATGCCATCAAATTAGCTCGGCACCTCTTCAAAGTGCAGAAAAATCTTCCAAAGGCAAGAAAAGTGCTGTCAGATGCCATAGAAATCGACAAAGTATGTGTTCTTTCCTTGCTGTACTAAAAACAAAAACAAACCGGTCTTTTTTTCCCCATTTCTTAAAATATGGCAACAATGATGACAGGTACTGTAACTGTATGTGATGTTTCGTTACTGCGTGGAGACACCAGTCCCTCTAAACTGATGTTGCCATATTTGCAGTTTGCAGTTGTAACTCTTTAGTGGGAAGTGGGGTTTGCTTCATTTTGCCTTTTAGGAGTAGTAAAACGTGATGGAAGTGTTCCTGTCTCGAGGCAAACCAAATTGGTCACGTAGGCATTACTCCTGGATTGCTTTGTGTAACTGCTGCAGCCCTGCTGGCTCCACACAGCACCTGTTTTTGGGGTGTTGGATCACTTTGATCCTTTTGTGCACCAAACCAGGTCAAAGATGACCAGTATGAAAACAAAATGCTGATGTTGGCTGCTCTGATGTATCCTCGTGCTGTTATGGAATGTGTTCAGTAGATACACAGTCTGTTAAATACCTGATGCAACAGGTTGACAAGTTCTGATCTTATTCCTTCTTTCTTCCTTTTTTTTGTACAGGAAAATACAAAGCTGTACCTCAACTTGCTTGAAATGGAGTACTGTGGTGATCTCACACAAAATGAAGAAAACATTCTGAGCTGTTTTGATAAAGCTGTTAATGGCTCTTTGTCTATAAAAATGAGGGTTACGTTTTCACAGCGGAAAGTGGAATTTCTTGAAGATTTTGGTTCTGATGTAAACAAGTAAGATACAGTGTGTGCATTGGCCAAATTAAGGTCACGGAGTGCCTGTAGAAGTGGCAGGGCAGGGATGGCTTAGTGCACCCTTAAAGCTGTTTATTTCCACCACAGCTCTTTCTGGAGGTACGGCTGCTTTTCCACACTGAAGTCCTATTTTGAAGTAGGAATCTCTGCTCTGAAAATCAGCCCTTTTTTCTGCAGTCCCTCAGGATGCCTCAGAGTGAGCTCTCGCCACCCTTAACTTCCTGCTGTAGTTTTCTTCCCCTAAGATCTCTGAAGGAGGATGCTTCCCAAAGAGTTCTGTGGCTGTTACATGCACTGCTGTGCCCTGTGAGCAGCTGCTTGAGATCCCAAGACTACAATGTTGGTTTTTTCCTTCCCCTGCACTTAGAAGTGTTAGCAGTGCCATGTGCTTCCATGGCAGAATCATGTAAGAGTGCAGCTTTTACTGAAACACTAGATAAGCTTTATGTGTCTTGATTCTCTATTGTAAAATAAGCTCTTGTTTTTATTTACATTTTGCAGCTAAGTAACTGGGCAAGATGAAGCAGGAGTTAATCTTTCTGCTGTGTGTTTTTAGCAGTAGCTGTCCTCAACTTGTGCTGGCTCTGAGCGTTGTGGCTCACATGGCAGCTGGGCGCTGCAGCTTTTGGGTTTGAAGCAGACCAAACAAAGGGAAGTGTAAAGCTTGCAAACAGTACTGCAGGAGCAAGAATAAGAGCAAGAAACGTTTTTCTCAGGAGCAGTACTGGCAGATGAAGCATTTTGCATTTGGTGCCTTGTGAGCTGTAGCATGATCAGCTGCAGTGATAGTCAGTGAGTTTGAATTAGGAAAGGAAGTGAGACTTCTGCTCAGCAGCACGCAGTCATCCATAAAGCAGCAGTGGCACAGCTCAGGTGGGCTGCAGCACATTACTTGTCCTTCCCTGGTGGAGGAAAGCCCTTACATTTTCTGCTGCAGGTTTCATTCTGTATAACACTGATGGCCAGTATTTAAAGGCACATCCAGTCCTGAGCATCAGTGCAGTGTGGTGCAGCAGCACCAAGGTGACGTGACGCCGTTGCTGGAAGGAGCAGCACGTTTTGGAAACCTCTGTGAAGTTTGGCTATAAAAGAACTGCAGGCAGTGTGAGGAGTTGAGCAAGTTGGGGATTTGTCAGCTAACGGTTCTGAGAAAATTCTTGCTGTGCTTTATGGAATCTCCCTTCAAATTAAGATGTGGAATTTGTTTGCTTTGTTTTTCCTTGGCTTTTCAATCCGTTGGTCACTGGGGTAGAATGTTGTAGTATTTCTACATTTTGAAGTAGACGTTTTAAAAGGATTTCTTGTGCTTAAAATGTTAACATGGTGAGCAAAGCACTTTGTGTTTCTTTTTTCCTTCAGGCTTTTGGATGCATATGACGAGCACCAAGCACTTCTGAAGGAGCAGGATACTTTAAAGAGGAGAGCAGAGAACGGGTGGGTAGCCTGATGTGTAAGCTAACTGGGTGGATGGTGTACTGCCCCGATGTATTGTCTGATGCAGAAATACTGCAGGGAGCAGCCTCTGAGGCTGGTGGTTTGGGGTTGGTTTTTATTTTTTTGCTACTTTGTGGAATAAATATATTTGTCTTTAAAACTGACTGCAAGAACAAAATTGCTGCTTTCTCGCTTAAAAGCGAACCCTAGGGCTGCACTGAGGGTTTAAATCCTGGGAGATTTCCTCTGTAAGTGACTGCAAGTTAGATTTAGTTCCACTAAAACTAAAGAATGCTGGTAAAAGTAACAAAAGCTCCAAGTAGGGGCACGGAATTGATGTCTCAGTTGGAGCACCAGCATGATTTAAACAGCAGGCTGTTCTGAGGCAGCGTACATCACTGTCCTCCTCAGAACCTTGCTGCATTATCCCATTAAACAGGATGCTGAATTTGGAAATGCTGCTCACTCCTGTCTGTGGCAGCATTTCTCACTGGTGTGCACAATGTAAGGCACCCTTCACAGGCATGTGCTGACTTTGCAGATCGGAGGAGCCAGATGAGAAGAAAATGCTCACAGACGAGCAAACCATGGCATCAGCACAGATGATGGATGGAGACATGCAGGTCAATCAGGCAGCATACAACTATAATGCCTGGTATCAGGTGAGGGTTGTTTTTTCTTCCTGCTGCACACGTTTGGATGTATGCAAGCTGTTGTTTTCCTGGGGACTTCTCTTTACCTGTGGCCAAGTGTCAGTCGTTAAGGAAAGGCTGGAATAAAGCCTCATCTTGCTTTTGTTGCTCTTTATCCTGTAAGTGTAAAATAATTCTCTGTAGTGTGGGGCAGATAACAGCTTGGTGACCCTTCAGATGAAGGGAAGCACAGCAGCACCTAAGGAGAGTTTTCATCGTTAACTTCTCCAGCTGGTGCTTCCTGTAACATCTCTGTGTGTGCTCCTGCCCCAGTACCATGTGTGTGAGATCAGAGGCTGTTCCTGCATGGCATTTTATCCCCTGTAGGGACACAGGAATGTAGTAAGCTTGGTTTCCTCTTGTTGCTGGGCCTGTGGTGCAGCACCTCCAGTGCACGCTCTGCTTGCTTCTACACTAACAGCTCGTTTTGTGTCTTGGCCAAGGGGAGGATTACAAAGTCAGAGCATCGAGACTTGCCTTGTCTGTATGAGGTTAATCCTGAAGGTGAATAGTGCTGCTCCTCATCAGCAGGGATGTGCATCACTTGCTGTGGGCTTGGAATGCATGGCCTTGTTCTGAGTAGCAGAAGGGCAGCTGAAACATTTGCTTAAGCAGTGCAATGGAAACTTGTTTTTAGTTGCAGGAGCCCACCAAGCCAATGAGAGCAGTGTTCCCAGATACACAGGCAGCTGTGTAACTTGTTCTAGAACTGTCTGCCTTAAGGACAAATGTTCACTGCAAAGCCAGGTGGGGAAAGTTGTGTCAGCTGTGCAGTGCGAGGAAACCAGTCAGTGCTGGGTTAGGGGGAGAGCCCTGTTGGCAGTCAGAGCCACAGGAGGAGCAGACCTGTGCCCTTCCTTGGTGAAGGTCTCTGTGCTGTTGTTGAAGTGCTGAGTCCATCCCTGAGTGCTTGTATTTCAAATCATGTGGAGGAGATCAGACAGAAGCCCTCTCTGAGGGGATGGACAAAAACATCCCAGGCAGCAGTGTCTGCCTTGCTCTGTTATTGCAACTGAAGCACAGCTGCTCTTGTAAGGCAGTTCAGAGTTGACAGGCCTTGCACTGCAGGGAAGGCCTGCAGCTGTTCCACCCTTTGTATTACTGAGATTCAGGAGCATGCAGAGCTCCAAGCAGAAGGTGTTGTGGATGTGACACAGGGCAACTGACACCTGTGTGGCTGCAGGGGCTGCTGTGATCAGAGCAGCTGATAGGACGAAATGCTGAAGCCCTGTGTGCCTTTCTGGAAAGAAGAGCATCAGCTTAAAGCAGCAAGGCATTCTGACTTATTTATCTCTTGTCTTTTTCTGTTGTAGTACAATTACCAGAACGCATGGAATTATGGACAGTATTATTCTCCTTCAACTTGATCAGAAGAGCGAGTGAAGTTCACTGTGCAGTATCAACAAAGAGTAAAATATATTTTTCTAAATTAGGGTTGTGAAAGAACTGTTGTAATACCTGCTTTTTGGTCTTTTGCATGTAAAATGAGCTGATGTTCACAGGGTATGTGTGAAGCAAGAATTGTGTGCTGGTAACTGATAAAATTGGTATCTGTACAATTCTAGTTTACCATAAATGCATTTTTTTTAATTCCCTGCACTAACTTATGGAGCTGTCTGAAGCATTTTGTTCAGTCTCGTATCGATCCCTGCACAGGGCTGACCCTGGCTGCCCACCAAGCTGTTCCCTCATTTCTCCTCAGCCCACATGGAGAAAGTGTGATTTCCCAACAGAACCCCACCACCTCGTGTGCTGAGGTCTCAAGGACAGGAGATTGCTCACCCTTACCACCGTGGGCAGAACAGACTCAGCGTGTGGAAGATGAATTCGTAACAGAGCGGGGCAGTGAGAACTAAAAGCAAACAAGAACACTTTCCTGCCGCTCCCCTTCTTCCCAGCTTCAGTCTGCCTCAATTCTTGTATCTAAGCCGTAGGATTTCCTCCTCTGCTCCTCCTTCCCCTGCTCTTCCCAGCCCCAGGGTGGCCCCTTCCCTTGCCTTGCCTTCAGGAGCTCCTCCCACGTGGCCGCAGGCAGTGATGCAGGACCTCATCTGGGCTGCAGCCCTCCTGCACCGTGGTGGGCCGCTCTCCCTGGGCTGCAGCAGCTCTGTGTGGTCCCTGCGTGCTGAGGCACAGCCAGTGCACAGCGCTTCCTGCCCCCTGCTGACCTCGGGGGCTGCTGCCCACTTTCACCCCCCTCGCACAGCTGCTGTGCAATGTTGAAGCCTTTCTTCAGTGCAGGCTCACAGCAGTGCAGGTGGTGCAGCTCGCCGACTGCACCTTGGATGGAGGCGGTGCTTGGGGCGACCCTGCAGGCACCATCCTGCCCCACAGGCCCAATGCAGTGCTGTGGATCTAAGCAGTAAACCTTCCTGTTTTAAAGCAAGCAGTTCTTAGGTTTGTCGGCCCCAGAAGCTGCCCTGGGAGAGGAGCAGCTCTTTGCCCTGTTCTGCTCTCCTTCCCAACCAAAACTTCACCCATTTCCATGGTGCGATGCTGTTCTGCCCCGGTGAGCAAATCCCAGATTGCTTTGTTGTAGGCTCGTGGCTGAACCTCTTCAGATGGAGGTGGCAGCCTCTGAAAGCTGTGATGTGTATTTTCTATTCCACGTGGGGGGGTCAAAAATTAAAATGCAGTGCAAAATGATGTTGCATTCTTTTTTTAAGAAGCACAAACTGTGTTTGGGATGATTTTTGTATCTAGAGTTTTTCATGTACACAATGTGAGCAAACTTTTTTCATTTTGATCAAAGTGATCATTCTCATTTTCGTAATAAAAGCAAGGAATTCAGCAGTTCTTGGAGCTTTCTTGGATGTCCTCATTCACACTGAGAATAAATGCCAGTTTTGTTCAAAAAACAAAGATTGAGTGCTGTAGTTACAGAAACACCTCAAACTCGAGGCGGGTCGACAGCAGCCCTAACAGTTTGGAATGTATTTAAAGGAGAAATTTCCCACCTCTAACCAACAGTGCTGGTGAGTGCTGCTGCAGCTGCACTGTGATGAAGTCAGGAGAGAAAGGCAGCTCAGGATTGAAATGAAGGCATTTCAGTTACGGGTCAGCACTGAAGGGACACTGAGGTTGGCAGGGACACTGACTGGCAGTTCAGAGGGGGCTGCCTCTACAGTAACTGGAGCTTTGTGCATTTCCCCCTTAGAGCAAGAGAAGGTGGGAGGCAAGCAGACACAAAAGAACAGTTGCATGTATAAACAATGTTTTCTTTAGTGGTGTGTTACTGTACAGCAGTTGGGGGGAGCAAATCTGATTTCAATACAAGGCCACAGTTGTAGTTATATCCTGAAGTTACGAGAGCAGAACTGCAGCTGTCAGAAGCTTTCTTGCTCAAATGCATTCCCAGCAGCAAAGACAAACCTTCATTTCACTCAATATCCACCAATTCCACTTCAAAGAAAAGTTTTGCATTTGGTGGAATTCTGTTGGCACAAGTTAAGGAAACTGAACGAGGCGGTTACCAGCTCGTGGGGCTGAGCAATGGTTCAGCACCTGTTCTGCTCAGTGTCTGTTTCACATTTCCTGGCCTGTGTTAACATCCTGACTTCAGTGTGGAACCACAGCAGCTGCTCAACGACAGCGGTCGCGAGACATTCAGTAGCAGGGCTGCAGGCGAGCTGCTACTGAAACACGCTTTCATTACTGTGATTCCTCTCCACCTGAAGTTTTACCTTCCTCTCCATCTGAGTTTTACCTTCACTGCTGAGTGTTGTCTCCCCTTGTGGGCAAACTGCCTCATTTCAAGATACGCTGCCGTAAATTTGCTCGGACAACACTTCCAGCTACCAGACGTAAGGTTAAAACAGGAGAGCAATCCCTAATAAGCAGCAGGAAGGGTTGGTAAAAAATCAACAGGACCACTCATTCAGCTGTAATTTCAGCTGTATCCAGAGCTGCTGCTCTGCAAGCGCCAACACTACAGCAGCAGCTTCTCCCAGCTACACTGGCTGTTATCTGTGCTTTTGCTGCATTCAGAAGGAGCTGGAGAAAAAAAAGGTAGAAAACAATGAGAAACCTTTGCTGCATGCTGGAATGCAGCAACGTGGACAGAAGGTTTTCTTCCAAACAAGTGAGCAGTCGGATCCATCGCTTCGTAACACTTATTTATATCCCCCGGTGCTCTGAGCCTGCTCTAAGCAGCAAGTGAACACTTTGCCCTGCGTCCCTGCCTGCAAAG
Organism: Lagopus leucura; assembly: GCF_019238085.1. NCBI lineage: Eukaryota > Metazoa > Chordata > Aves > Galliformes > Phasianidae > Lagopus > Lagopus leucura. The sequence goes on along the minus strand of NW_024962250.1, from coordinate 41,802,953 downwards.
CACATCCTTCTGCCAAGCTGCATTCCCAGGGCACTTAAAATAGCAGTGAGTTATTGACTGTGAAAGGATACTTAGCATCCGGCTGCCCTTTCTTGCCATACGCCCACTCAGGTTCAATTTCCAGCTGAGCCTTCTCTCCTTTACTCATAGTTAAGAGAGCTTCATCCCACTACAGACAGACCAAAACAAAAGAAAACACAACAAAGTCTTAAAGCACCACCAACAAAAAAGCGCGCTGATCTGCTTCTCACCTCGTTTCTACAAAGCTCAGTTTGATAGAACAACTTCTTCCAGCATTTCACCCCCCCAGTGCACGCTGTAAGGTACCTCCTCATTCCTTCCATCTGAGGAAGCATTTACCCACAGCTGCTGTTGGCACCAACCCAATCTGCACCGGCCTGGGCCGTCCAGCACAGCTCAGCCCCACGGATCCACGTAGCAAATGTGCTGCTGAATCAAAGAAGTGAACATGCCTGCTTCAAGGCAACTATGCACGGCCTCAGAACACGTTTTGGAGCTGAACACTGCTTGTACAGCACTGAGAGGTTTTGTCTTCTGCTCCGTCTCCACCTCTCAATCTCCCCCCTCTCCTGACCATGGATCAGTGCTCATTGAGGTCTGCTCTTAAATGCCAACTTTACATCAGTCCTCGTCCCTCTTTGAGACTGCCCTACCAAAACCAGCAATCATTTGAGCACCACATCAGTATCACAACAAACAGCTGCTCCTCATGGCCTGTAACCGATGAAAGGCCCTCTGTGCCACAGGAGCATCAAACCCAGTGACTAAAGAAAACCCCGCTACTTCTGCAGTGCTGGCCACGTGCCCGAGGCTGCTTCCCCCCCCCAGTTCCACCCAGCAGGGCTGCCTTTCTGCAGAGCAGCTGCACGGAAGGTCACACATATGAACAGATACAAAGTCAGGTCAGTGTCAGATCCCTCCTGTATCCTTATCTGCCACAGACAGCCAACTTCAGCACAGGCTCAGCACTGCTCCGCTCTGTGCTGGAATCTCCCCCACACAGCCAAGCACACCAGTACCTGCGGGCTGAAGATTTAAGCAAGCAGGTGGATCTGCAGAACAGTTCACAGCATCAAAAGCGCAACTCTGTACACGACAGCAACCAGAATATGGAGGCTCAGCACACAAAGCGGCACTGAGGCAAACAGAAAAGATGCTGACAAAAGCCAATCTCCTGGTTGCTCAGAGCACACAGCACTGCAGCAGCTGAGCCTGGGAACCCGATCATCTCTGTGCTGCAGTGCTGTGCAGACAGCAAGGGGCTGCGCTCCCCCCCCACCGCTGCAGGTGGATGGATGCACCCAGAACAGACCAGCAGCACGTCCTGCTGATGGCAGAGCTTTCCCCTTTTCACCTCAGCATGGAACAAACCAGCTCCAACTCTGCACTGCAGCCATGTAACTGAAGGCTGAAAACTCATTGGGTCCCGAGGGAATCGGCACTGATTTGTACTTACGCCTCTGATAACTTTTCCTATGCCGACTTTGAAACTTAAAGGTTTGGCTGCTTTCTTCTTCTTTGAACCTGAAAGACAGTTTTACATTTATGTGCTTTAACATCACACGCCGAACTTTATCTGGAATTACTGCTGAGATCATGCTTTAAATAAATACCCATCCTCCTTGTATCACCTCTAGGAACTATCAGATTTTTAGGATAAAATTCAGTGTTGTGCACTAAAAACACCATTAAATGTTTAGGTTTCATGCTGACACACATCTTCCACATACCGACCCACTGAACCTAAGAGAGTCAGTTCTGAATTATTACATTCGATGGCACATCTCATAAACGTGTTACTGAAACAGCAGAGCCAGCAGGGAACCGATTCTGCTGTGAATGCTGCAGAAGTGTTTTAAAGCAAGCAATGAATCACTGGCAGTGTCTGAGCTCCTCGCAGTGCTGGGCAGCACTGCTGGAAGGGCTCCTTGCTCTTCGGTGTCACACACCTGAACTCTCCGATTGGGGTTGGAACCAAATGATCTTTAAAGGCGCCTTCCAACCCCACCATTCCATGAGTGCGCATTATCAGCACACGTCTGTGCTCTGATGCCCCGTCCATTCCTGGAGGTGTCCAAGGCCAGGTTGGATGGGGCCCTGGGCAGCCTAGGCTGCTATGAAATGTGGAGGTTGGTGGCCCTGCCTGTGGCGGGGGATTGGAGCTTCGTGACCCTTGAGGTCCCTTTCAATCCAGGCCGTTCTGTGCTTCTGGTGTTATAGAGGAGACTGTTTCAGAGCTCTGCTGCTCCAGTGCTCCCACAGTGCAGGTTTTCTTACACAAGCACACCAATTAGTGTCTCATCAGAGAAGCTAACCATGCTGCCCTGTTCCACAGATAGGAAAGCTCTCCGTTCAGACCCCATCCTTCACCCCAAGCAGCTGCAGCACTGCTGGAAGCGCTGCACTCAGTGCCAGCTGTGGCTGCGGGGACAGCAGAAGGGCAGGAAGCAGCCGTGTCACACTGCAGCCCACAGTAACGCCCAGCACCCACACAGCCCAGCTCAGTTCCTTCCACGAAGGCAGGCACAAAGGCTCACAGGGCGCACGCACAGCACACACGCAGCCTTACTGGTCTGGATGTTGGTGTCGAAGACGGTTCCGTCCTGCAGCTTCCCGGTGTACCAGCAGTGCACGGTGTCTCCTTTCTTTGGGAAGTTGGTTTTGTCGCCCTTCTTTAAGATGGATTTGACGTACTTCGGCGGCCCCTGATCGCAGAACGGTTCCGATGGCAGCGCTCCGCCTCCCCCCCTCCGCCCGCCCCCCATTTGCGGGCACGGCGTGCGGCTCCCCGGCCGCGGCCTCACCGACCTCCTCCGCGGGCTCCTCGGCCTTCGCCGCTTTCTCCTTCTCCTTCTCCGACTTGCCGGGCTTCGCCTTCTCCGCCGCCGGCTCGGCTCCGTCCGTGCCCTTGAAGCGCTGAGAGCCGCGGGGCCGCAGCTCCATCACGGCCCGCCCCGCACCCGGCGCCCCGCACCCGGCGCCCCGCACCCGGCGCCCCGCACCCGGCGCCC